>NW_014556795.1:1195631-1345531 GCF_001313825.1 Dinoponera quadriceps | reverse complement strand
CTCTCATATCTCCCCCCCCCCCTTCCTGTTCTCCTTCGACTCATCTTTCTCGTGCAAAACGCGGTATTTGCCGGTAATTACATGAAATCCGTTCCCTTTGATCGCTGAGATATTGCGCCCCCTCTGCCCCGTAAGGAAACCGTGTTAACGACTCCCTCCGCCGTCGTACCTGAGGTAAAGTAAGCAGCGTGGATGCGTTAATTGAGGAACACGGACGAGCGCCTCGGGGAATTATGTCCCTTAGGCATCGTGACGAGCCGGTGCCGGTTCCCTCGCAAAAATAATTGCGAATGGGTGATAAAGCGACGGAGAGGCGCTTTGTAATTTCCGCGGGGCTTTGAAAAGGAGAGCCGCGTTAATTGAGTGAGACGGCTAAAAAAAGGGGGAGAGAGAGAGAGAGAAAGAGACGGGGGCTACAACCTGCACTCTCTTTCCGAGAGTAACGTAATAAGACACTTAATGCTCGTGCGAGAATTTTAAGTGAATCGTTGCCGCTCACGCGAAAGCTACGTTGCCGAGAACGGGAGACACGTGTCTAACTTATTCGCCAATGTCGATCAACCGCCCTGACACTAACTACAACTCCCATTTCGGCTTTCTCTCGAATCTTTCCTATTTTCAACTGCGATTAAACGAACGTCTTCCCCCAGATAGGAAAATTCTTCTTACACTCGCGAGTCACTTCAAAGACGTCGCTCTCCTACGCTGAGAAATGAAATCGAGCGGAGAGAACCGAATCTCAGGGTCGCGCCGACATTGAGGAAGAATTTAACTACACGAATTAACCAGCAAAGAAAGGTTTTAACGAAAAACTGAAACACAATGTGTATGTTACACAAATGTTCTTTCAACGAAAAGTTGGTTCAACTGCGTGGTACGTTCAAATAAAACCAATGCGTTGAGTCAGTTTTATGACCGCCTCATGAAATTACATTTTTAACTTATTTCACGAAATTTTGCTCAAAGTAGTCGGACGGTTAGTTCGTCACACACAATCCGGAAATTAAATTCGTTTAACTCAATTCTCTCTCTCTCTCTCTCATCTTTCGTACCTCTTTCAATCGTACGTAAAAAGGATTTATCTATTCTGCAAAAAAGTAAGCGAACTTCTCTCTTTGTTTTCTTTGCTCTCTAAGAAGGAATAAAAATCATGAAGTGTCAATCTTCACATATATACCGTTCAAAAAGTTCTTAAAAATAATAGCGTTTCTGATAGTAAATTTAGGAATTATATATATATATATATATATATATATATATCGAAATCGAGAAATCCAGTCTCCTATCGCGTACTTCGATCATTTCTCTGGCCAGTCCGGCCGTACCGGCAACGGATCGCTCCACTGACGCAATTCGTGCTCGTTAATTCTGTGCGTACTCGTCAATCGCGCAAACCCGTCAGTGCCGATATTTGATGGAAATCAAATTTATACGCTATTACAGAACTGCACGCAACCGTCGCGACACACAGCGGCTAGCGCAAACTTATCGACTACCTGTCCATCCTGCGCGTGCATGTTAGATGTACTTTGAATTATTTATAAGTAATACGTCGACACCTTAATTAATCGTCACAGAACTCGGCGAGAAGGTCGAAAGGAGTGATTAGATTTAAAGACTCGAACTATTTTCATTTTCTCACGCATGAATAAAACGCGATATCGACGACAGTCGGCGCGAGCTTAATTCAACGCGAAATTCTCCGCATTCGAGGGAAGGTAAGACGCTCATTTCTCCGTAAATAAACGTAAAAGTGGCAGTTTTTCAAGACACGATTGGCACGGTAAAGTTGATTAAGCAGACGTGATTTGCGCGATAAATCTGGAACGGCGGGACGAATAAAACGCACGGGCAGACATTTAACTCCCCCACCGCCAATTCTGTAATATTTACGAGCGTCAATTCTGTTGAAGTTTACCAAGCTCGTAATTTTTATGGGATCGTGTGTCCAATTCGTATGAAAGTGTCAGACTGCTGTCAGCCATCCAGATGCATTCACTGGACCATTAGTAATGATTTTTATACACGCAGCCGTTCACACATATTCCCGACCAAGTTATTATCGAGCTTACGCGCATTGTGACGAGAACGTTGTGTTCTCGTTAACAATTAACAATAACGCATCATTCTGAAAAATATCGGAAACGCCAAGATTTATTAGTCGGGGAAGCGGATTTTCCGAAACGTTGCGAAATTGATCGAAAGCTGTCGCGCGAGCAACGGAAAAGAAAGGGAAAAGATTCATAAGGCCTGTTTTCGCGCCTTCCTCTGAATTTCATCCTAAAGTATCAGAAGCATTCTATTATTATACAAGCAATAATATTATAATATTCTTAGAAGATTTTTAGACTTGAATTAAACACTAATAATACTTGCATCGATACAAATTCAATCGTATCAAGACTAAAAATCTCCCATGAAGATCACAATATTTTTGCTTATATATGAGAATATCTATTCTTGATTTACGACTATTTTTTCCCGTTTAACGAGATGACATATAAGTGATGTAAAAGAGCATTGACGATAAAAATGGGATTAATTGGAATAACAGGGGGAACCGGCGTCCAAATGCGACTGTTTCGGCTGAAATCGCCTGATTTCAATCATTCTTTCACTGATAAAACGCTTCCGACACTCTATAATAAAACTGAGAAGCGGCCGGAAACGCCAACCTTATAGACTCTCCTCCTTTGTTCGGCGATTTTCCCGCGACTGGAAAAAAATCTCAAACCTTCGGGGTTCATTTAACAGCGTCTAGACTTGATCCCGAGGATCGTGAAGACGACTCCGGGAGCTCTCACGGAGAATTTATCGAACTAAATTCGCCGACTTAGATGCCATTCGCGGCGCCCGATGAAGGGAATCCCCGAGTCCTCCGTGCATTCTGGCAGGCGCGCGCGGTCTCACCCGAAATTTCAGGTCCGCGCATTAAGGGTCTCTCTTTCTCCCCCGGACGGTGCGATTCGACCGCTCTTAAAGCCGACGGAAACTCGGCATTTAAATTCCAACTATCGTCAGGAGTTACTCGGGCGCGTGCTTGAACGCAGACTATCCGCTTCGTTACCTCTCACGGTTATTGCAAAGGGGCAAGGGAACACCTCATATGACGCATACCGCGCCGCCGCCGTCGGCGCTGCTGCACTCACGTGACGATATTAATATCGCGCCTCTCGCGATATTATATTAATCTCGAATATGTGCGTCCGCACGCATACACGGGCCCCCGCGAGTCGGAGGACCATCGAGATGGTTCCGGCGGCTCGTAAAAATTCTAACTGAAGCTTTTCTGTCCCATAACTGCGCCGTGCGCGGGATATCGTTTGAAGTATGCGACTACTCGCGGCGGCGGCGCGTTTCGCATTTCCGGAATTTATATCGTCCGGCTATGGAGATTCAATTCGACCGGAGGATCGTAAATATCGGGATAATCGGGAGATCGTATCGTTCGCCGAGAGCCTTACGATTGTTATTTATCATATCAACGTTCCCTCTCGTGGCTGGTCGCTGAACGCGTGGGAACTGCGCGCGCGGCCGTCTCGTCGATTACACTTCGCGCGACAATTTCTATAACGGACGGACACCGGCGATCGAGAGATGAGGGATATGCGCATGTTAAACCGTTTAATTTGCTCGGAGGAAGAGGTATAGCGATATATATCGGTCCGGATGAGTACGAGCGCAACTGCTCCCTCCTGGTGGAAGTTTGCAAGGGAGACGTGTGGAAACGTCGCTTCGCGAGCTCCACGAGTACGTGCTGAAGCAGCGACAAATAAAAGATGAGTATCTTTTATGCTTTCCCACTCTGAGGATCGCAACGATCGCAACGATATCTCAAAAGTAACGCCATAAAATTGATTGCAAACGGATATCTGTACCCGTTTGTACGCAACAACGCGTGTCCGACGTGGCACGTCTGCATCTACTTATACTACTGAGAAAAAGTCTCGTTATAGTTAACGAATTGCATTTGGCCGGAGCGTTTCAATATTTTGGTAATTGGTATCAAATGCGGTAATAGTTACCGTCTGCTTGACAATAATCACGTAATAATTAGTGAAACGAATTCTTGAAGAGGTTGAAGAAAGTAAATTTTTCGGTAAGTCGAATTTCACGAAGAAGTTGTCTCAATTTCTTCTAAACGTGTGAGAAAAAACACGTAACAAAATTAATGACTTTTATTTTTAGCTTTGTCTTTTACACATCGAAAATTTATGAAAATTAATGAGGAAAATTTCCAAAAAGTTCCTCGTTGGAGAAAATTCATTCATAATTTGAGTGAGTTTGATCGAATCACCGGTCTCGCCAGCAAAGATTTTTCCCATGCTTTTACTAAGACATCACGCAATCATTTCCGTCGTCTACGCACGTATCTCAACACGTGTGTAGATCCAGACGGAAGCTTTTATTACGTTCTTTCTCTCGTAAGCATTTGCACGCGTCTACACTAAACTTTTACGCGCGTGAAACTGAACGCGAGAATGCGTTGGATATGTTGATTTTAGCGACGCTATTTCTCTCTCGTCGTTTCCCGTCCCCCTTTTTTTTCGGTCGTATTCAAATGAATATTGCAGTTACGTGGGAGGGCGGCTCGTATATAAAAGTGCGAGGGCTTGTTTGGGGCGACCGATAAATTACATCTGGCGTCGTAAAAAAAACTTTTACAAGCGCCAGCGTATCCTTACGCTTTGTCCTCTTCTTATTCTTGCCAGTAATCAACGTGATCGATAAGGAAACTTTCCTCTTCGGCTAATCAGTACTTTACTGTTATTTCGCGCATACGATACATGATAAGGTGCGCGTCTGTTTTGTGGATATAGTTTGATATCGGTCTGTTTCTCAGATACGCGTGTGTTTATATAACATCATTGCTTGTCAATAACATTATACCACATCGACAGTTTAGCCTTATATCTCACAATACCGTTTACCCCGTAATAAACAAGTCTTTGCGTAGAGATTATCGAGTTATTATCCATAACTCTTTTATATTCACAATTAGAATAGCTTATCCCCTATCTATGCTTTATTGGTGCTGTAAATAGCGCTGTAAACACAAAGGTGGCTGCGGGCTATCGCGAAAATTGAAACAAACGCGGCTATCTCGCTCCGTATAACGAATGTCAGTTGTCGCCTGTCACAGGCTCGCTTTATCGACAAAAAGTGTCACGAGGAGCCGACGATTTACGACCAAGATTGGTATCGGCGAAACAAATGGTATAACGGCAGACTGATTCGCGAGAAAGATTCGCCGCGGAGCCCGTAAATGTCCCCCGAGGTGGAAAATTCTAACTGATCTCGCTTAAATTTCAAGACTAATCTAACGATCCATTGCAACGCGAGCACGCTGAATTTCGGCGCCTCCGATAAAAAGTGGGGGCGCGGAGCCAGCGTCGGGGATTACCGCATAATAACACGGTAAATCGAGTGTCTTTTCACATTCCTTCGCAATTATTTTCTTCCTGACAATTGCGGCGTGCAAAAATTTATGTGACTATAAACTTAGGTTATACAGTAGCCTCGCAATTATATATATCATAATATTCTCTTTCTCTTTACAGTTGGAAAAAATAACACATACACAAGGTGAATCTCAGTTAAAGTGATATCTCAGGAACAAAGGATTTTAGAGAAAATGTTTCATACAAAAGTCTTGTGACTTCGAGGGGGACATAAGATGCTTTCATTGGTTTGATCTTGGATGCCGGCGGTAACTTCTAAGCCTCATAACTGGAAAAATACTTAATGAAAAAATATTTCATCATAGTATTTTGAAAAGTTCTCGAGGTAAGATGCAGGAATATGTAGTGAAAATGGGGATTTCCCTTTAAAAAATTATAGGTGACCTTCATGTGATCTTCAAACGACTATCCAAGGTGAAACCAATGACACCATCTTATGTATCCCTCGAATTCACGAAGCTTTTGCATAAAACATTTTTCCTGAAAATGCTTTGTTTCCGAGATATGAATTTGTAACATTTAAATTGACTCAACCTGTACAATAATACTTTATACATAGGATATCCTAAGATTATCGGGATAACTAACTAACTAATCGGACTAACTAACCATTCACAGTCATTCGTAGCAGTGCGTAGAACTGCTTATCTTTACTTCGTTGAAAATCGATACAATTTACTATTACGCATGCATTACGTGAAATAAAACTCTGCATCAGCAGAGTGTTGAGGTTCAACACTTACAATCTCGCGGTAAAATCCACCGACATCCAACCAGATCCAACGTCCAGCGAGATCCATCCACGAAATTCGTCGCTGCATAGTTCCCACGTTGATTTCCATTTCACCTCATTCACGACGCGTTTGATATTTATATCCGTAACGACGTTTTATTCAAACGACATTAACGAACGGCTTTAATTAATCTCGGGACGAAATTGACGAGTACGTTCAATAAATTCGCTTGACGAGTGTTTCTCGCGATACAATTCCGCGTGGGAGAAAATTGGTCTCAAATCAATGCTGGATATTCTCACACCGTAAGCAGGAATATCGCAATTTTCTCCGGAGATTTTTCTGAATTTTCTCGATTTGACTGAATTTCTATCGGTGCAAGTATTACTTGCACTCGATTCAGGACTAAAAGTCTTCTAAGAATATTATAATATAACAGGACTATTTTTTTCTGCGTGTCAATTTCTGTTCTTTGCAAATACACTCGCGAGAGACATATTCGCGAGAGAACTCCCGGTATAATTAATTTCTTCTCTTTGAGAATATATCCTCGAATTCCCGATTCGCGCGTAGAAAACTCGCGAATCGAAAATCGATCACGTTGATTGTAAAATCGTTCGTTACTGTATGCGAACGAAGTGTAGTCGCTGGTGGCGTGCGGATATTGGGCGCGATGGCTCCGCCATCGAAGAAACTAGCTTAGAGAGTTTAGCTCACTCCCCGTTACAGTTCCGCAATATTTTTGCGAAGTCTACTCCGCAATACTTTCGCGAAGTTCACGTGTCCTCCGGTGAAGTTCGACCGAATATAACTTGACGAAAAATCGCGAAAGGGAAAAAACGTGAAACGTCGCGGGACGAATGTGAGCACGGAAAATCGAAAACGGAAGATAGCGATAATTTTGATTTACCTCGAAACGAAAGCTATGAATTTAATCAACGAAGCACTAAATCAAGAGTCGCGCGTATTTGCTTAATAAATATATATCGCTGTATTACTAACTCTATCTCTTCGGAAACGCACTCGCGGCACGATAAATTACGCCGTTTCGGGAATATATACTCGCACGACTCGCGAACCGCGAGTAACAAATTACCGCGAGCTAAAAATAGTACGCACGGATCGCAGAAAAATCAATTTGTAAAATTGTTAAACCGGACTGCCACGCGATACTTCACCGAAGCTTATTTCGCGAAATTCCGACGAATTTTCCTCGACTAGATTCCCTTCTGCGAAACGTGATGGCAACGCGAATGCACGCGTAAGAAATTTAAGATACTAATGATGCTCACGAAATCCATCAACGCGAGCAAAATTGATAACGTATTCCGCAAATGATGGCGCAATTCCGACGCGCATAATAGCATACTGTCCAAAACAATTAGGGGATCGCGCACGGAGTGAATAATTCCGTTGAATAATTCCGTAAGCCGAACTAAATTTAGCATATAGCCGAACTATCACGGATTTATATAAATATATTTATATAGATATATTTACTAAAATTCAAAATTATGCACACTAATAGAGTTATTCGATAACACCGTCCGACAAAATTTTGACCTTTCTCGTTTCTCGAATGTGAATATTCGTTACCCATATATTTTTGCTTGTTAAACACGAATCCGATGACCAAATTTGACTATTGCGTCACAATTTCGAGAAAAAATGATGTCAAAGCGGTTAAGAACGACCTTGTGGGCTTTTATAACGTTGCAGCATCGGTAGACAGTTTTTTTCCAAATATCATTAATGCCACGTGAAAGCATCAACTTTTAGCTTTAAAATGCAATCTGTCTCGTTTTGGCACGATTTTTCGTTTTCGAGATACAACAATTTGAAAATAGCTTTATTCCCATTTAATATTTAGAAAAGGCATGTTATTCTATCTTAATATTGCATTGTGTGAGAAGTATTTGTCTATTTACATAATATAATCGGATTCTACTAAATAAAAGCAATATGAAATTGACAAAATATAGCAGGGAGATTATATAACTTTAAACAAAATCTTTTAAAGATGATTATTCTGTCATATTGCATTTTGGTCAATTTCATATTGCTTTTCTTATTTAGCATAATCTATTTATATTATATAAGTACAAAAATATTTACGTTTTACATAATGAAGAATTAAAATAGAATAAAATGTATTAGAAAAAGAACTATTTTCCAACACCCGTCACCTTGAATCCCATCACCTTGCAGTTTTCAAACCCATTTTTCTCACCGATCCGCTTCGAAGTCAGAGCCGGTCACGTTCCGCTTTCCATTCTATAACAGAAAGATATAACTTTGCCGATTAGATTTAAGAGTTCAGTTTAAGAAGCAAAGGTGCGTAGGCAAAACATGTTAACCCTTTGCTATAACAATTCTGCGATCATTGTTCCGACAACCATATTTCAGTTGTCGACCGGAGAGGTTTAAATTAAGAAATAAAGGGAATCGGTGAATTCACCTTCGAGCCGACCCTGCTTGGCACGTATTCTCCGATACTGCATCTCCCCGCATCCATGGGAACTACGGCTGGCTTCGATGCGATCGCAAACTCCGCCGGATCTTCAGATAATAATTTTCCCAATTAATATAGCGAGATAGAGGGGTTTCTCAGTTTCGAAACGAGAATAAGGAGATATTTGGCACATAAGTACGTGTCGGTCCACAATAAGGCTTAAAGTGGCTATTGTAGACCGACGCTACGGGGTTAAGCTAGGTTAGGTTAGGTTAGAGCCGCGTATTTCCCGTTTAAATTTGATAAGAACGAAATGCGATAGTTACCCTTGAAATTTCGGGATGCTCGCACATGCTCACGTTGATTCCAGTGATCGATAATCGTACATGCGAAGTATTACATGTTTGAATTATTCTCACACGAGTTCAAATCAATGTAGAAAAGTCGGAAAATAACGCGCGACTGCGCGCTCGGTGTCGCACCGAATTATAGTCTGACGTTCGTTACGATCTGAAGTTCGTCGCACACATACGCGCTGCCGTATCGACAGTCGCGCAACCTTCGACGCGCGGAGTCAAACTTGTGACCACCCCGTCACGCGATTCATTGTATCACTTATTTTTTTAACGTGCTCCGAGTTATAATGTTAATATTTTACACGCGCTGTATCGTAATCTTGTATTATTTATTTGATCTATGTTCCGACAGCGCTTATCGCATCTCTGTGCATTATGTATACGCGGATTATTAAAATCTTAGAACAACAGATTATTACAACCACAGTAAATAACTTCCTTAATTATTTATAATGACAGCATGTTCTCTCGACTTCGATCGAAACGAAAATAAAGTCGTATTTGGTAACGCGTAATGAAATCAGGCAGCTCTAATATCTTTATATATATATATATATATATATATAAAATAAAGAAAAGATAGAGAGAATATAAATTTCTCCTTTGTTCTCTCTTAATTTTTTCATGTTTATTTTATCATGGTTATTTTGTATTTTGTTATGTTGAAAATTTCGAGAGGATTTGGAGATTCAAGAGGGACGGAACGGAAAGAATTATTACTTACAAAAACAGCGGCTATGTTTCCAATGATGCTACCCAAAAATGGAAAATCTAAATTTAGATTTGAATAATAACGACTATAGCTACACCTTAAATAGTAATAATTTCAACCAGTGACGGAAAAATCTGTTGGCATATTCAAAATAAGAGTGACGGCCCAAGAATCATTATTAGACTCACGATCAATACACGCGAAATTTACATTAGTTTCTAAGGCAATTATTCATAACTGTAAATTATTTACAATCTTTGATTGTAAAAGCATAGTCTATTCATATTCGTCTATTTATAAACTGTTATTTGGCTGTTCGGATAAATATTTAACTTTACCTCGTGTAAGTCGTATTGTATAAAATAAATGCAAGTACATGTTGACCAACAATCTGAGATTCATAAAATTGTAACTATCAAGTTGTAATTGGCCAAACGATGACGGACCATAAATGTCGGTCTAAATTTGAACTCGGATATCTCCTTGTTCTTCTAAATTTTCCAAACGACAATAAAAATCGACAATCTGTCTAATAAATAACTTCACATACTTTTTTCATGACGAAATACAACCCGAGCCGAAAAGCCACGTACATTCGCGACGCGAAATATATGTGTATCGGTGCGTTATATATCATTACAATTCCCCTCGTGCAATTAAAATATTCCGTCGGCTCGTAATTGAATCGGATTCTCTCAGCATCTCGTTAATTAAAATGTGCTTCTTCGATCGAGTCATGTCTACATGACGTTTTCGGACTTCAACGGACATTTGACAAAACTCGAGAATGAAATAAAATAGCCCAAGTCAAAATTTCGGTTGACATTTCTCATAATCTATCATCATTCGATGAATAATTATAGTTCTATAGATTGCAAAGTGTTCATCGGCATGCATCTTATTTTATAAAAAAATATGAATTCAAACAACCAAATAACGATCCATACGTATGAATATGTAATTAATTATTCTCCATATCACAAAGATTATAAATAATTTATTATGTAATTATGAATATCGCTGCCTCCTCCTTGAAAACCTGTAAATCTCGCAAATCGTGCGTCTAATATTGATTTCTGCAAGATTTTTTATTTTATCAGTAAATAAACTTTGTGTGTTCTCCGACCGAGTATTTGATTTAATCATTTCCCTTTGAGTTCCATCGCTCATATCGCGTCTCTATAGAGACTGAACACGCTATTTTCGTTATTTTCTTTCGACAATATTTGCCACATCGAAGGGAGAATTGGTAAAAGTGAAAGTCATAATCGAAGAATGCCGCCAGCGTACGCGCACGTTGAAACGTACGGGATAATTGAAATCACTATCTTTTATCATCCACGTGTCCACCCACGCGTCACACCTGATCGATCGGGCTAATACGTTACACGGTGGAGCGCGTTTCCGAGTTACGCAATAACTGGTATCGGAAATCGATTTTCTCACGTGCTTAACGTACAGGCTTAAACGCGAAATCAATTTTGCCGTGCGCAATCCCGCACCGAAACACATGCTGTTTGTTCCAGACATCGTGGATTCAAATATCCCCCCTATTCATGAAAGGAAGATCCCCGTGTGCGTGTGTGTATGTGTGTGCAAAGAACATTGGAAATTGCAAATGAAGTTATGACATCGAACGTCTGCGTGAAACTTCCCGAACGAATAATCGAACGACCAGGTTTATTCGTAGACTGTTTCAACGATACATTCTGCCCGCAACTGACCGATACACTAGAACGTATCGTAAACGAAGTAAACAGGAAACAACAAAAAATTAACGAGCCCCAATAGGCGTGTCCACCGTTTAATGTGTAATCGTGAATCGCTTTCAGCTCGAGACTGAAATAAGTTATCTCACGGAACCATCGGTGGCGAAAAATTACCTGAGGCAGATCGAATCTATCTTGTTCGCATTAGGTAAATTATCGTGTACACCAACGGCCAGAAAACTTCAGATATTATCCGCGTTATTGAGAGAAACAACCGAAAATACGATATGTTGCGGCCAGATGCTGAAAGGTACTGTTCGAACAATATAGCGAAACTCTGCACACAATCTTGCTAACATAGAAGATTTTTCATCGAAAATTACGACGATGACGCTAGTTGAAAAAAATATATTTTTTTTCTAACTGCTTTGTTAGATTTCTAACTATTTCTTCGTTAATTTTCTAACTGCGTTACATATTCATAACTACTGGTCAGTATATTAAGACATATATAACATTAACTTTTTTTACGACAAAATTGCAAATGTCGCAAAAAAAGCCATTTCTTGCACATAAAACCCCAATTATTTTGGGAACCTGATTTGCCGGTAAGATTTAATCTACGGATCGTCATCAACGTCCGAAAATCTGTAATAAACGCATTGCCCGGTTGGAAGGTAATTTTAGGCTGTAAATTATAGTGTGATACTCGCGAACCTTTCGGGGCGTCATGAAATTCCCGCTGGTCGAGTTACATTTACGAACAGCGGGTCCCGTTAAAGCGACGCTTTAATCTAACAAATCGTACGTTAAAACTCGCCTGCTTAACGGCAGCGGGCAACGGAGCGCGAATAACGTGGATATTTATACCGTCTCTCGTGCAGCCGCGTAATCAAGTGATTACGCAATTAATGAAATCATGAACCGCCGAATAGGTCTTACGAAAGCACCGCTGCGCTATGCGCCGGAATTGTTTCGCCATCTCCATAAATAACGCAGCCCGCAACAACTATCTCTTTATTTATTTACCTTCATCGCGCTCGCTAACTCGCGGGAGATAACGTTCCCCCCGCGACGTTCCTCGCATAAAATTCTAATAATATCGCAGCACCGCTGGCGCGTATCCAGAACAGGACACTCTTAAATCTCGTGAGTAATTTTATTCGCGGATGGGGAGGAAGACCGTGCGGGACGCGACCTCGTCGTCCTGTAAAAACCCGCGGATTTTGCGGCGACGTGGCCATCGTCGGCGACGAAGCCCGGTTACGCACGGTATAAAGCGGAATTGTCAACGCGATGCTCTCCCCCTCTCCCACCGGCACGGAGATAGCTCAAAAGTATCCGTGATTCCTTCCAGGGGAGGAAATTATGTCGCGGTCAGGCGCGACGTCTTGATCGGTTATTCAACGAATGGATCGCGCTGCGTGGAACGCCGCAGGTAATTGCACTCGTTGATCCGCATCTCGTCTCTCTGACCGTGCTCTTTCGTCACCATTCTTTCCTCCTGGCCGCAGGAGGACGTCCCGTGCGACGCGAGCGAGATCGGAGAAGTTCCTCCGGGCATCCGAGCGCCGGCCGTCCGAACGGATCCACGTGAGACGATCGTCCGCGGAGATCTGCCGGAGTCGAATGGCGATCGTCCGCTCCGACGCGGCGAAACACCGGCGTCGGCAGGTGAAGCACGTAGCGACGCGGCAGGTAGAAAAAGCGCGCTGGCGGAAAGAATACGCGAGGAACGTGACAATAATCTGTATCGGCGCGAACGAGGCGAAGCCGAGGATAAGGACCGGTGGGATCGCCGCCCGGTTCAACGTGACGTGGAAGAAGAAGCGGACGGATCGCGGCCCGCGGCTGGGAAAAGCAGGCGGGAGAAGCGGACGGAAGAGCGTCGCGAGGAAGAACGCGGGAAGACGCGATCGCCGGATAACGGCGTAAGGCAGATCGGCCGATTGCGCCGGGCCGAGGAGGAGGGGATATCGGCGAGGAAGCCGGGCAAACGGGATAGGAAGGCGAGACGCGAGAAACGGGCAGATCTGCCGACTACCGCTCGTGGAGATAGGAGGAAAGTTAAAGAGGACGATCGGGAGGCGGAAGAAACGATCCCGAGTGAGAGGAAAACGACGGATTCGCCGGGCGAACGGGGGAGACTCCTCGCGAGGAAACGCGAAGACAGCGCGGAATACGACCGGGCGAAAAAATGGAGCGCCGGTGATCTCTTCGGTACGCGAGCTTTCCTCGGGGGCGAAACAATGTAACGGAGGAGGGAGGGACGGGCGGTTTTGCACGGGGGTGAGTCGAGTGGCCGAGCAGAGCGAGAAGTCACGGTAACGTCGGAATTATAAATCTACAGTATACGTAACATGAATATTGCTACGCGAACTGTAGATTTTCAGTATTTACGGTGAACATCGGAACGTAGGAGAAATGTAAATAGTTGAGCGTGGAGGTCTTTTAAGGCCGTCCTAGAACGCCCTGTAAGGAAATAATTGACGAATCGTAATGCAGTCACGAGAAAGTCAAATTATTGTTCTATTTAAGATATGAAATTACGTCACTTTAATTCTCTATGAATGATTACTCCCCGACGTCATCTTGATCTTTTTACACCGCTTAAAAAGGCTCGAGTGAAAGCAACGTAGAAGAATGATACGGTTGTATATTATTGTTGTTCGATAAGTTATTAGAAAAACAAAAAAAGTACTTGAGATTTTCCTTTGACTCGCCCTTGTGGTTTAATGGAAAGCTAAAGTTAGTGGTATTTCAAAGGCGCAAGACCGTTGATGGGGGTAGAAAATGGCTCGTTAAGGTTAACAGAAATCGTTTCTGGGCTCGATGTTGTACCGACGTGAAAATCGCGTTACCGTAGCGCATCGTGGAACGATACGGCGCGATCGATTTCCCGTTAGCCGATTTTTAGCTGCGGAAAATGCCTGTTTCGCAGACTCTTCGAACTCGATCAAATACCAATTATCGAACGCGCTCTTCGTGGAGCTCGGTTGGACCCTGTTGCCGATTACCAAAACCATGAGGAAGATCGTGCGGTACGAGGCCAGACCGGCGAAGCCGTATCTAGACTGGTACGTGATTTCCATAAATATCGGTAAAAGGACACCGCAAATGCGAAGCGTTTCGCAAACGTGCGAGACTCCTTCCTACGCGACCTTCTATTTGCGAAACAGCCGCAGCGCAACGAAGCGCACTTTACTCGCGCGCCGCACTGTAAAACCTTAATAACGCGAGTGAAAAAAAAATTTTTTAATCCACCACAAAATACGATTAACGATAAACGGAGGAGCTTAGCGAGGTGTCGTTATTGCGCCTGAAAGAGAGAGAGAGAGAGAGAGAGAGCATTAAATTGAAGCTGATGTCGCCGAAGTATCGTGTACCGCGCGAGATTACGCGCGGTATGATATTTTAATACGGACTTAACCTGATATAACAGATCAACTTGTATAATCCGGAAGACGATTACCTAACCGTAATCGCGTCAAATAAATTATCAGGTCGCGTGCTGAGCTAAGTATGCGGCTCCGTGAGAGCGGTTATTTCGAAGCGGGCCGAAGAGCGGCTAACATTACGTCACAACCGACTTCGTGCAAACTTCATGATTAGTTACTAACGAGTAAACAATTAGGTCGGGGAACAAAGTTAATGAGACGACGCCGCGAGCAAGCATTTTAATTCGCCGTGACGGCAGGACTCCAAAACTGTGCCCGATTCTATTCTATGAAAACAGAACGAGGATGATTACCGAGAGAGACGTACTTGGCGATTATAAAATATCCATCGTTTTGGGCAAAAAAAGAGGTGCAATTTTTGTAACTAGAACGACACCTGGTGCTTTTACTTTTAGCGAGAATTTGAGAAGATCCCGAAAAAAAAAGAAGAAATTCAATCGACCAACTACCTTAAGGTGTTAGTGTATATTGATTTCACCGTTTACTTTATCTAATAATAACTTTATCTGCGTCGTATCTGAAAAACACGCTTAAACATTGATAGATTTGAACCGAAGATCTCTGGATCGTGAACTCACCACCTCGTCGGTTAATATAAACGTCCCCGATATTGTCTGTTTATGGTATAACCAGAGAGAGAGAGAGAGAGAGAGAGAGAGAGATAGCTAACCAACCTTAGCTACTCATGCTAATAGCTTCGGCTAATGAAATTGTACCTCGCATAGGAAATACATTTTGTCTCTAACGGCGAACTTTTAGCAACGGGCGGCAAAGTTCAAACTGGCTAATGAGATTTAGCTGCTACTACCAAAGTCATCTCTCTGAGTGTGCAGGTTGAGAAGGCACAAGGGCACGGAGTACTACGACGACGGGTTGACGCCGTTCTTGAAATTCCATCCGGACGGCTCCGCCGGGCTGTTTTATCCCAACGGCGTGTTAGCCGTTCGAGTCCGCAGACCGGCGAACCGGGACTGTAATTAAGTTGCATTTACATAAAACGCGATTTATGCGCGCAACTTACCGGCGCCGTAGCGCCGAATCGGCAATAACAATCGCCGTCCCGCCGTCCCCGCGGCGCGCGGGATTAAATAAATCGCTGCTATCGATTTCAAGACGACATGTACACCGTGTTCACGCCAGGAGGCAGGGACGCGTTGGGAATCGAGAGGGGATCTCAGATCCTGGCGATATTCGACACGACCGGCCACGGCGTCGTTTTCGACGAGGACTGCGCGCCGAGGTTCGTTCGCACCGGGGAAAGAATTTACAAAGAATGTTTAATTACTGTCGGAGGAGGAAGTCGGCCATTCAGGATTTCTCCAATTACTTCTGCAGGCTGTCCTACAACCAGACCGGAGGAATTTTTACGGACAGTCCCGCGGGCCTGCCCCTCGTTTGGACTTGGAGCACCAAGCCGGACGAGTCGATACTCGAGGCCGTGTACACGGTGGGTGCGAATGTTCGCCGGGAGGGGGAGGATCCACCCTCCCTCTCCGCTTTCGCCTCGCATAGATTTTCGATCAATCATGAATGAACGAACGGAACTAAGACCTTTCATCTTCCTCTTCGACCTCTCCGCGGGTGGCAACTTT
Source organism: Dinoponera quadriceps (assembly GCF_001313825.1). Lineage (NCBI taxonomy): Eukaryota > Metazoa > Arthropoda > Insecta > Hymenoptera > Formicidae > Dinoponera > Dinoponera quadriceps. Next base: position 1,329,056 of record NW_014556795.1, on the reverse strand, counting down.
GTCTATCCTGTTTACGCGGAATCTTTCGAACTCAGATGCAACTCGTGAACATTCGCGCTAACGGTCTAAACGAACGTGTTGTTTACAAAGGGAAGAAGGACGAGTTGCGCGCCGTCGATGCATCTTTCGTGCGGGGGGAGACCGGATTAAAAGTCGCGCGGGTTGGTTGTCGCGAAACTTGTGCCTCGGTAAATAAATGAAGGAACGTATATCGTTCTCTGCAATGTAGGCTGCTCTGAGTTGGGTGTGCACGAAATAGCTCATGGCTAACGCACTGCGTGTAGATATTTATGAACACTTCTTTTGTTGAATCGGACGCGGTGGGTAAATTTTTTTTCCGGCTCTACTTTTATCGTCCCGCTGCCTTTCGAAATTGCTGGACGCAATTCGCCTGCATTCGTGAGAAATATCGTAGTTTCGGCCCATTTTCCCTGTATTCGGCCAACCGTTATCGCACAACTGTTTAGAAATGTTTAGAAATATAATTTCTCTTATTCTCGAAATAGCTGTGACGTAGCTTACGGATTAAGTTAAAGAGTTATGCCCGCGGGTGTAGAGATTTCAGGTAGATTTCAATCGTTCCCTCGATCGGCAACTTCTTCGGCTCGAAAGCGCTACTGAATAGCAGGCGAAAGTAAAACTGCATCTTGACTATGAACGTGATATTATGAACTTGAATAAAATACTAAAGAAAAAATAGAATAGAAACTATATTTCTTGTTCCCTCTATATATATGAAAGACATGCAACAACCAATCCGAGGGGTCAATTGTTCAATTCGCACGATGTTGCTTTGAGCTGACTAATTTTTTCACGCCTGAATACGTATAAAAGTACCATTTCTTTTCGAGCTAAAATTTGCAGCTACATAAAAATGTATATTAATATCATAAAATTGTATACATTTGTTTGATTTCGAACGTAAAAGGTGTGACTTTACGCACCGGTCTCCCTCTCCCGTCGTATTTCACGACGTGGTTGTTACGATCGTACATTGACGAATTGCGCGAAGTGCGAGCGCGACGAATAAATGATTTCCGCTTCGAAAACCGCAGGAAAGATCGGCCAGAGCCTTGCAAACGGAATTCTTTCCCGAATCGGCGAAAAGGTGAGTCGCTCTCGCGAATATGCACACGTTCATTACGTTCCGGTTACGTTTGGTTGGCTCCGCAGTTCCGGAAACGTTAAGACACCGATATCGCCGTCCAGCCCGGGAAACAAGAGAAAGAAGGTCGCGGAGGTGCAGAAACCTGTTGTCGAGGAACGACAAGAAGAGGTCGGCAGCAAGTATGTCGGGCAAAAAAGTAGAGCAAATTCTATCCGAACAAAACATTCTAATTACGCGACGTGCTCCCTTCCTGAATGTAAATCACGAGAATTGCGCGTTTTACCAAGCGTGTGTACAAAAGTTGGATATCATCCGAGATAAAATGAACACGCAACATACTTTTCTTGTACGCGTGTGAGTTATTACCGTGTTGAGATCTTCCAACAAATAGTTGGTATATAAATGACATGTTCTGTAATTATCATAATTAAACCAATTACCTACGCGTTTAGATCAAAGAGAGACTTTCCCGAAAAAGACATCTTTTACATAAGGATAATCTGCATGAAACTGAACGAATTTCTCGGCTTGCGAATTATCGATCGGAGGAACATCTCGTTGCGATTTTCTGCCAAAAATAAAAGTATCAGGTATTACCGATGGCCGTTCCAGTTACAAAAATTGCATCTCTCTTCTTTCAAAACAATTTTCTTTTCAAAACAATACATATTTTATAATACGTACGCCAAATATATCTCCCGCTAATCATTCTGTTTTCGCAGAATAGAATTGGGTACAATTTTGGACTTCGATAGAGAAGCATCGTCTTGTATGATTGAGGCGAGCGATTGGAAAAGTGACATGCTAAAGTAAAACGACACGTTACAAATTTTATACAATTTCTGATCAAATGTGACACGAAAGACATTTTCTCGTTTCCAGGTGCAGATTCCAGGATAAACTGTCCACGAGACTGGAATCCGACAGCAGTCTGTATGATTTAGCCAAAGAGTACCGAAAAGTGAGAAAGCTTGCGAAACAACGTAAAAGTATGATCGCCAAGTGCAAACCATTTTCCAGCAAGTCAAGCACCTTCGCGACATAAATCGCACGCGAAAATTTAATGATATCGCGAAAGAAATAAATGTTCAAGTTACGTGATTGAGAGAATATAAGAGACGGAACCATTAAAATTTCCTCCAGTCTCGCATAGTTGAAACACATATAAAGGACATGTAAAGGTAGTGATTGAAGAGAAAAGGAGCAACGCTGATTTATATAAATAAAAATGATCATGTAATTAAAATAATTCTCAAACAATTAATTAATGTTATTGTAATGAATGTCTCGCGAATACATTTCTCGCGCTGGTATAATAACGTTCGCGCGTTTTTTCCGCGCATTTGTGTGTGTGTGTGTGTGTGTGTGTCTGATGTCATGCGTGTACGTGTCAATGAGTAACAACGTGTTTTTCTAGTGTATGCGTATGCACGTGTACGCGTGTGTGTAAATGTGTGGGTGTGCTTAAGACACATACGTAAAACATATCCCCAATTGCCGGGAATATTCCTCGAGGGATACCTTAAGTACTAAGCGAAGTAAAGTAAGGGGAGGGTAATGTCGCGCAATTTCGATCAATAAGTTAAGGTTAGATCGATCAGGATGGGGGGACGTGAAGTTAGAAAAGAGGATAGGAAGAAAGAGAGAAAAAGAGAGAGAGAGAGAGAGAGAGAAAGAGAGGGGGAAAAAAAGAGAAGAGAGATAATAAATATAGAGTCTTCTCGTTGAATCTTAAGCGGCTCGGCGAGGGTCCCTTGAGCGAGGCGGATCCTTCGTCCTGAATTCAACAACTCCTAGAGAACAAGCGTTGCACTTCGACGACGACGACTACTGCCGATCTCGAGGTGTGAACGTGTCCCACCGTGGCGAGCGTTCGCCAGCTCGCCGAATCGCTCGAGATCTCGGCAAGCGAAACCGGTGCGAAACACACCAATCGGGCGCCGATAGTCACGAACCTAAGAATTTCGGGACGGAGTGTAAAGTGAACTTTTCCCGGCAAGGGGGTCGGCTAATTCACGGTGAGGGGTGTGTAAAAGCGCGCTCTCCTTTTTTTATTCGCCGATCGTCTCCTTCCACCGTGGAACACCGTCGACTTTTCCCAACGAACGTAACCGGAAGCTCGCAAGTGGTATACAGTCTGTAGCGTGACAGTTTCTCGAAGACGCTGAAGAGGATCGTATTTTTCGACCGTCGAATTCATCGTTTCGTTGAATCTTATCTCAAGAAGTTCTGCACCAACTTTTTTCACGTACAGAAATCCCTGTACAAACCCTCCTCTTCCCCCCCTCCCCCTTACCGCGGATTAGCCTTACCGGGTCCGCCTTACACGCCGTCCGTAGATTCTTAGGTCCACGGATGAGATACGAGAAGGCGAAGAGGAACGCTCGCTCAAGTATGCGCGACGCGTGTATAAATAATTGCGTGGTGACCGGGAGAGACAAGCGGGCGTCCTGAAGGGCCGTCTGACTACTACCCGCGGCTTATTTACAATGCCCTCCGAGACTACTCTTCTGGCGGTCGCGCCGATCGATCGCTCGTCCGCTTCCAAGCCCGGGCGCTCGACGTAATCGGCGATTACGTCGATCGCCGGCCGGGCATGATGAGACGAGGCGATCGCCGCACGCTCGGATATCCGCGGATCTGTGACGCGCATTCCGCCGACCGCGATCCACCAGCGAGACTCGCGCGCACCCTCGGTTCCTCGTCCGATCCTGCGCGCATCTCGAGTCGAAATCTCAGTTCCACTCCTTAAGACCGGTACTCGCAGTCGGAGCTTAGATTCAAGAGCGTCCTCGTCTTCGGACGCTTCGCATGCCGGTGAAAGCGAGACGTGCAGCATCTGAAGATGAGACGGTCTTGTATGTACAGGACGTCCCTGTTCTCGCGACCTGAATTTTATTAGAGAGATTCTCTGAACAGTTCAGAGTTGGTATTCCTTTGACGAAAATCTACCGAGGTAGGCCATTATTTATGACAGCTTCTCAGTCTTCGGCGTATCTTTTAACCGACGTCTCGAATTAAAATCCCGTTACCTTCAGGCCCGCTTGAAATCAATCGGAGATTGATAATAATTCCGCTGTTCCGTTTGGTCGCCCGAAGCGTAATTCGCGAAAAGCTCCGCTTTCTTCAATCGCAATCTCGGAAACTATTCGCGCCTCGACCGATCCCCGGTCGGGCAAAATCAGCTTGAAGTTGCTCGGAGAACCTCTCGGTGAAATTAAAGTCGCGAGAACCGGAACATCCCGTGTTAGATCCTACTATGAATATCGACTTAAGTTTTTAAGTGGAAAATACGGAAATAACTAGTAATAATCACGCTTCCCTTGACGCTACAAAGGAAATTCGGAGGGAAAATTTGTCATTCCACATTAAGTCTTCAAGGGAAAAAAATCCGCTCGCATAAGCCAGAATGGGAGCGACCGGATGCGCTCTAGTTGAAGGGAACAGAATTTCTTATGAATTTCAAACGTGCCTTACGTAACCAGAAATCCCGTTCCCTTCGGGCAAAATGCATCCGATCGTTCCCTTCCTCTTCGAGTCGGCGCAACCAAACTTTCTTTTTTCCGCGTGGGGAAAACGGAAAATAACCATTTGTAGCGTGAAAGGGCAGCGCAGTAGAAGAACCTTTGAAGACTTTTGAAGACGTAGAACTGAATGGGCTTAACGCGGAACTGAAATTTCGAGTCGGGACGCGGGCGCGCCGATCGATGACGACGATGAGGAAGAAGAGCCGATCTCCCGATCGCGGAACGGAGCCGGTGGAAGGCGTCCCTCTCGGCGTTCTCATTCCTTCGTAACCTTCCTCTCTCCTCCGTTCTTCCGCTTCCGCTCCGTGAAATCGAAAGCTCCCGGGCCTCTTATTTACACCGCCGCTCGAGAGAAGAGCCCCCACCCCCCCTTGAATTTCAATATCGATCTAGTCGTTGTCTCGACGTTGACTCGACGAGCGCGATTGACGATCTCGACTAGACTAGACACGAGGGCACCGGTCACGAGGAGAGGAGGGGAGAGAAACGCGACTTCCGACGGGGGAGAATCTCCGGCGCGTGTCTCGAGTTTCGGATGAAGCGGCGGTCCCGAAGCATGCCCGTCGTCGACGATCCTCCGCTGGCGGGGGATCGTCTCTCTCTTCCTCCTCCGCCGCGGTGAGTCCTTTCTCTTTTGATTTTGCGCGCCGCGCGCACTTCTCAATTGGCGACCTTGACGAATTCGGGATTCGCCACGTTGCAGTTCTCCGTTGCGTACGCCGGATGCACGAAGCTGCCGCCGCCGGCGGCGGCGCCGCCGAGCGCTACGTTCTTGCGGTCGACGGCGCGCACCCTGACGAAGAGGAAGGCCGCGACTAGGGAGGCCACCACGACCACCAGCAGCAGCATCACCAGGCCGCCCACGAAGCCCGGCAAGCTCATGCAGATCGTCTCCGGGTCGGAGGACGCGCTCGCGTTCTGTATCACCACGGTGCTGTCGTTGCTGGAATTGCTCGTGCCCAGCGCGAAGTTCACGTCGCCCGGCGCCACGACTTGGATCACCCGCGACGTATTCACGTCCGTCATCTCCTGCGCCGCTCGCTTGTACACGTGGGTGGAGAACAGGGTCACCGTGCGATGGACGTTCTGAAAATCGAGGATAACCGTTGCCAGGCCCCGTCGAGAAATTCGCGCGTGCCAGGATACCGAACGGTACCGCGGAACGCGTCATTGATAATGCATTCATGGTGAATTAGATTGCGCATTGTGCTGTTAGACCGAGGATAAGGCAGCGTTTTACGCTTTGATACTCGATGTATAATGAATGATCGTATCTTAAAGACTCTATTAAGCCGACTGCACACGTCGCTCGCTCGCTTCTCCCCGGAGAGAACGTCTCGAAACTGAGGCTGCGTCCCGATACCTCACTGCCGGTACTGAAAATCTATAACGACGTGATGAGGGTGAAATGACCGACCTTAAAGCCTGTCGATTTTTCCTCATTTTCGTAATGACGGACAAATGATCGGTCTTCTTCTTTTTTTTTTTGTAGTTAAAACTTCGCCTATCACTTGTATAGACTGAAAAACTTGTAAATACATTTGAATTTCCTTTGTTTTGAATTTTTCAAGACCCGTCAATTCCGTTATATGCGAGTAAAATGACGAAAGTGAAGAATTAATCGTTTTATGCACGCAAAACTTAACGTTCACAGCGTTTTTTATATTATTTTGTTATTTCAATGTCTGTACGACCCGGTAAAATACAATGAAATTAAGAATATTATTTGTAAACAAACAAATATGATTTGTCACAGTGTAACTTAAACGAATAAATCTAGATAAGAACAGAAATGGAAACAGTTATTTATAACCGTGCGCGGTAAAAAGTTTCGTGCGAATGACGTGCTGAAATTTCTGTGTTTCTTTAACAAGGTGAGTATGTTAAAAAGTAATACGTTGACAAGATGAATATATGTCAATTTCATATATATTCGTATACTTTTAACACACTCCTGTTAAAGTAATACAAGAATCTCAGCTGTTATTTATCCCAAATGTTCACTTGGAACAATTGACAAATCGTCATCTCACCTTACTATCTCCCACCGCGGAACAAAACGAACCGTCGACTTTCAGTACTGGCGGTGAATATCACATCCTAAATCTGAAGTCTCGATTCGAAGTCCTTCGCGTCACTTTGACTTCGATCGACGGTAATGTATATTAATGGGAGCGCCGAAATAGGTTAAAGCACTTACGCTATCGTCCTCTTCGAAGTGGGCCTCGTCGTGCCTCCGCCTTCTGGCGCCTCTGAGCTCCGCCGGGAAACCTTCGACCGACCTCGGTCGACCTCCGAGGATGGCCAGGTTACCCTCGAGCTCCTCCGTGCCGGCGTTTCCTTTTCGCTTCACAGTCTGGTACGCCGACGGGTGGCCCGGTAGAGGAGGTGGAGGAAGGAGGCTATCCTGAGAACTCTGGGGTGAACTGCTCGCCGTCGCGTCGCCCGGCGTCGAGCTGGGTGAAGAGGACGAGGTTTGCGCTTGCGGTGCCGGAACTACGTCCGGATTCGGCTCGCTGCGGGCAGAAATTAATTTCGGTATTTCGTGACGCGACGATCTTCGCAAATCCGCCCGCTTCAGCTCGGATTATTTGCCCTCGAGTAATTTAACATTTATATTCCCTAATAGAAATTCAACCTCGTGAGTGGTAAATTAGCCACGAGGTAATAAATTTGCGTCTAACGCGACGCTCGCTTCTAGCAGTTGGATAATTGCTGAACAAGTGAATTAACTGACGGTCAAACAGAAGAAATTACAGTTGCGGGACAGAAAGTCACACGGCTTGTTGGCGAGCGCCTAACGCTGGTAACGCTCCACTCACTTCTGCCGTTTTCAGATTTTTACGGAATAACGTACTCTCAATTTTCATGCGCTACTTCATCTTTAAATGAGGTTAGTAACGGGCATGCAGTGGTTGGATTATATATTTTAGACGGCGCTCTCCACTCTATCATATTTGATACGCCGTAGCCAACAGTCAGGCCGCAAAACCACCGTTTTAGTGAATTAATCAGCCAGTAACGAACTGGTAACAAGCTAGAAAGCTTAATCGAGCCTATACTAATTAGTTATTGATTTTTAACTCAGGCCGACTAGATATGCCACATATACTCGGGTTTATATTTCAATATACCCGATATAAACCGTATATTTGTCACTTATATAATGAATATTTCGATGATCGAGTGTCCGATTTCTCAGGAAAGTCAACACAATGATGATCGCGGTCGGCACACAAATTTCCATCCCCAAGGCAGCGCCCGATCTTGCAATCCTCCTTCGCTCCTTTCGAACGACGCTTCACGGAAGAGCTTTCTTCGAGCAGTAATTACAGAGTCGGTGCTCATAGGCTTTCTCACCTGTACGCTCCAGCTGGCCCACTGGGATGTCGCGGATCAGGATAAGCCGGTGGCACGCCGTATTCGGGCACAGGCGGGGCACCGTATTCCGAAGCAAGACCTTGCGAGACCGGTGCGCCATATTCGTGAGAGATACCGGCCGGCGCGCCGTACTCGAGTCCAGGATGTCCACACTTAGGCTCGGGGCAATTATGCCGGCAGACTTGTATCACGCACTGGAAGTGGACGTTCATGCTGTCGGGGAACTTGAAGGCCTGGAAGTAGGCGAAACTAACGACGGACGCGCTCGGGCCGAAGTTCTTGATCTTCTGGAACCTGCGGAAACAAGTGGAGCTTCGTACTTCCCCTGGTCCCTTAAAACCCACATCCGGCGCGCTGATGTATCTTTTATACATAAAGGTAGGCAATAACTACTGTCATTCTGAATATCCTCGAAATCTGAGAGTAAGAGGAAGATTGATCCAAGAGAAATCACATTACGCCAGTGGCCGTCGTTTCGAACGTCTCCTGTGAATACGAATTTTCCATCCTCATCTGATCGTTGATAATCGTTAACAAAATACTTGCCCTTTCCGAAGGTAATCAAGGTGACGATAGTTATTGCCTCATCTTGTGTATTACCAAATACCAAGATCGGGGCAATGAATAATTATTCAGTCAAAAGTTAGATGAAAGAGTCGGTAGCCTTTAACTTAGCGTAAAAATTGCAATTAATTAATTTACTATACATTTATTGCTCACTATTATATAAATTAAGTGAAAAATCAAGATTAACTTACCCCGCCAAATACGATTGACTTCATGCGTTATTATTGATCTTTCGCGCGAGTACGGTGCATTGAAACCCACCTGGACATGATCTTCGGCCTGACGACGCAACCGTACTGATCGACCAGCTGAATAGGCGCCCTCTTGCCGTCATGCGCGACGCAGTTCCTCACCAGCATGTCGAACTTGTTCTCGTCGTCCTTGATAGCCAACACCATCGTCATGGTCTGCCCGATCCTGACGATGCCGGACACCTCGCTGGCCCAGGGGCCCTTGCCCACCTGTATCTGCATCCAACACTGCAGATTGTCGCCGAGGAAGTTCGCGGTGACCGCGTGCAGCATGTCGACCTGGAACGGCCTGAAGGTCACCGCCTTCTCGTAGAAGTCGTACCAGGTGCAGCGCAGCTTCCTCGCCTGGTCCCACACTTCCTGCACGTACGGATCGTACTGCACGATTATCGTGTTCTCGACGTAGCTGCCGGACGGCGAGGGCGAGCCGTACGCCGCGACGTTGTGATTCGCCGACGAGCTCATGCCGCACGAGTTCAGGAAGATCTCGAAGGTCGCGCTCAGATGGCCGGTGCCGGGCTTCAGGTGCACGCAGTGCGAGTCCGAGTAGAAGCCCTTGCTGAAGATCATGCCGTAGAACGGCCGGTCGAACTCGATGTTCACGCGCATGTGCGTCTTCTCGCACTGCACCTGCAGATTCTTGATCTGCGGGGTGTCGGGCGTCGCCAGCGGCCAGTTCTCCTCGGGGACGACCGGCGGGCCATACTGGGCCGGTGCACCGTACACCGACCTGTGTTCCAGGGGCAGCGCGCTGCTGTCCAACGGCGCCTCGCTCCTCACACCCTGTGACAACGGAAACAACGTGGGACTCAGCGATCGGCGAGCGGAGGTGGCCGTGAAGACGACGGGCCCAGGTCGAGAAAGGCACAGGCAGGAGAGGCGAAGGTGGGATTAATCGCGGATCACCTCGCCGTAAGTTGAAACGCGTGCCGCTCGTTATCTCCCCGCATCGGGGATACGTCGGTCGATTCGAGCTCTCGAAACTTTTTCAATTTACCTACGAGGCAGCAGGGCTACAGCGCGAAGCGGACGCGAGCCGACTTTGACGAGGAACTTTCCGCTGTTGTCGCAGGCACGAGGCAGCAGCAATTTTCAACGCACCTTCCCCCCCCCCCCTCCTCCCTGGATNCCCCCCCCCCCTCCTCCCTGGATCGCGCCCGTTTCCGCGAGAAACCGTCTTGCGGTTATTTTGGTAGAGCCAAGTTTTAACAGAGTTGCATTAAACGTGACAAGAGCGACTCTTGCCCTCTCTTTCTCTCCCTTTCGGCCTTTCTCGCCCTCTCTTCCTCGACCTTTCCCCGTCAACCCTCGACTCTTTCCTTTGGCCGACTCCCCGCGAGCGGCACGCTTCCACTGGAAGCTCCGGTCCTCCTGGAATTACAATGAATGACGGCTTCCAGCGCGCCCCCCCCCCGTCGTCGCCCTCCCTCTCGTCGTCGCACTCTTCACTCCGACTGGCACGTAGTGGAAGCGAGCGAGGTGTATTAGGAATTCCGCAAATGTCGTCGGCCGTTGCGACCTTTCACGGAATGCCAATCGAACACGGTTTACGGTGCTCGAGATTCCATAGAATCACGGAGAGGAAGCACCTCCGACCTTGAGGAAGACGCTTCTGAACCCTACCCTACCCTTAAACCTCGCGACCGCATCGTCGCGAGGACGACGCGCAGACAGGCTCTCGGTGTACGAGACACGTACACGGAGGAAGGAAACTTTGCTGGAACAGCAAATGTTTGTCGATACAGTGACAGCGAGGGAAACATTTTGTCCACGCGGCAAAAAAAATTGTTGGGACGGCAGAAAGATGTTTGTCAAGAGTATTAATTGTCCATATGCCCAGCGAATATCGATTAATACTGTCAACAGATCTTTCCGCTGTCCAAACAAATTTGTCCCTGCTGTCGCTACACCGACCAACATTCGCCGGAACAACAAATGTTTGTCGATACAGCGACAGCGAGAGAAGAATTTTGCCCACGCAGCAAAAAAATCGCTGGCACGGCGGAAAGATTTGTTAAGAGTATTAATCGTCCATCTGTCCAGCGAATATCGATTAATACTGTCAACAGATCTTTCCGCTGTCCAAACAAATGTTGTGCCGTCCAAACAAATTTCTCCCTGCTGACTACGCCGACAAACATTTGCTGTTCCAGCAAAATTCGTTTTCTCCGCGCACTGAGCCCCCCGTGTAACTCCCCGCGCTACTATTCGTGTCCCGTTAAAGTGAAGAGGTGCGGAGAGGAATTTCCATCTTCCTCCGTCCGCTTAATTTCGACAGGTGCATTTGTTCCTCATCAAGCGGCGCGAGATCGCACGAAGTCCGAGATCATTAAGCGAGTCGAGTTATAATGTAAATCCGCAAAAATCCCGTCTCCTCTCTCGCGCTTCTTTTTCCTCTTTCACGACGTTCTCCTTTGACCGCCGACGGCCCACTACAGACGCGCGTGTTAGCCGGGTCGGGATGATTAATTAACATTAACCGCCGCGACACCGTGGCGGGGAAGCTTTTCTCCTCGAACAGCAGCCGTTCCGGCCGCCGACGCGATGCCGTTCCGCGCGCGCCGGAATACAAATCGAACGGTGTCGACGCCTTTGTAACGGCAGGTACCGTATGTTAATGTATGCTCGGAAATATGCCCGGCAAAAAACGAGTGACCGAAAACGCGAAGGGGATACTGTTAGCCGGGCAAAGCAACATTGTCGGGAGGATCGAATCACGCGGGCGTGCCGACGAGTCTCGGCCCCCCTCCCGGGCTATTCTCCATTCTAATTCGGTAGAAACCGCAGGAACGTAATTACACGAATCTACGTAGCGAAACAATGTCTTCACTTCCGCCGGGAGATCGTGCTAAGTGCAATTTTCCTAACCCGTAGTACCGGCGCGTATCTATCGTATTCTTTCGTGCTTTCCCCAATTTGACACGCGGCTCTAAACACACACCGGCGCTTCGTCATTACCTCGGTGCCTGTCCGCGAATATCTCGCGCGGGCGTCGCATTTCACATTTGATTCCGTTGCGCAAATCTCGCGACGGGACGGATAAACGCGCGATTAATGTAACGACGAGCGGAGATCACGAGCGTAAATTCAGCAAATCGGATAGTACGAGGCGTCCTGTGAAATTAGATCGACAAACTTTGCGTGTTGATTTAAAGGGCACCGAAACAAGTTCTCGCCATGAATATGAGCCGTTTTGGCGCTAGAGCGAACTATTTAGCAGCAGTTGTAATGCAAAATTTTGCCATTTACTTCGATACGGAGATATCGGCAATTTTTTCCCCGGCCTCGGTTTTCATTGCTATCTTTTGATTAAGAAAGTACATTAATAAAAACTGCTTTATCAAGCTGAAGATTCCAAACGGGCAGAATCAGTATTGTTTATTATCAACTCGCGATCTCTCAGTATCACAACGTTTCTTCATCGTTCGTTTTCGAAATGGAAATTTTTTCTTTCGCTGAACTGACCGATACGCGTCTTATGCGTGGGAAAGCTAAACGTAGACGTCACCGACACTTCGAACGGCTGCTGCAAACAAAATTTACTCCAGCGCGCAGTAAAAAATTTTTTGTGCAAATAACGATCTACTGAAATTCTCTACTTTAACAAGATGAATATGCTAATGTAACATTCGTGTACTTTTTAACATATTCCCATGTTAAAGTGGCACTAAAATTTCAGTAGACCTTCGCTCATACGAAATTTGTTACTGTACGTGAAAACGGCTCATTTGCGAAAATGGATTGATTAACGGAAATGATTTACTTCGGTGTCCTTTATAAGCGTCCGAAGTTCGCCGGCTCAATTTCCAGACACCATGTGTTTGCCTGTAATTAACAAGACGGCACGCATCATTGTGCCGCCGATGAAGTGAGGAAACGGTGGGAGGCGAGGGACAATGCAGCGCAGACATAACTGTATAAAACTAGAGCGTCGTGTGCCAATTGCGGGAGTTTACATTATGAAGTAATTGCGGCAACACCGAGAGCATTCGCACCGCGATGCGCTTATGCGTAATCGCAAATTAAACGCTGATACACCCGTTACATGTATAGGAAAACGCACGATGTACTCACATCGGTAATTACTCTGGCAAACGCCTCATAATCGTCGCACGATTCCCGAGTCGAGATTTTGATGCTACTCCGACGCTCTTAAGGATAGTTTGCGTCTACTTAGGCCAATAAAAACCCACTTTGACGATATTGATACTTTTCAACTTCTCTTTGGAACCTTTAATTCCACAGATTGAATTTTATCAGGGCCAAAGTAGGGGTTATATTATATTATTGGAATTGAAATTGAACCGATTTTACTATCTTAGCTCCTACCATGTGTCGTAGAATCCAAGGTTTAACGTAGGACCAAAATTTCGACTCGGGTTATGGAAGAGACGTCTCCGATCTCCCGGACTGGAAGAAAAATCTCATTCACTTTGTGCCTCCTCCGATGAATTTTCTTACTCACTCGTCCCGATAATACGGTCATAGAGAACTTCCTGGAAAACCTACAGGTTGTCATTTACGCGCGCTGTAATTTCGAGAATGCGGAGAAGCAAGGCAGAAGTAAACGGCGGGGAGGAGGGGGGAAGCGGCATCGCGTTAATCGTCGGGACAGTACCAGTCGTGACAGCCGGATGACAGTGGCGATTCACGATCACCAGGGAGCAACAGTTTGTAACTGGGCAGGTCGTCGGACGCATACCTGTCCGCTTTCTTGTTCTACTTGCATCTGCACCTGATCGGGCCGGCTTTCCGGATAGGAAAATACGGCGAAACCGGTCGGCGCGTATAACGAAATCACGATCCGCTACGATCGCAGGAAGCTTAATAAGCGCGCAACCGGTCCGCCGAATTTCTAGTGCAGGTATGCGGTAATGATATGAAGACTGGGAGATACTGAGGGATAACAAGAGAAAATGGAAACGGCCAATTTGTCAATTGGACTTCCTCTGAGAATCAGAGCAAAAATCAGCTCTTCCTGAATTACTATTTCCACCTTATCAAAATTTCGCTTCATCTTATTTTGCATTTAATTACACTCTCTCAACGCGCCGTAATAATCCCCAATACATATTACGTAAGCGACTTATAAGAGCGATTACGAGATTTGCATGAGTCATTAAATGTCACTCCCTTGAATCTAATGGTTGGAGAAAAACAATTGAAATAATTTCACGACGAATCGGTAACCTTGAAATCAAATCAAATTTTTTTAACAAGTCGCTGACTTCAATAGAAGTGTCTTCACCTTGACTAGTTTACTTGAAAAAGACGTGTATTTATAATCCGTCAAAATAAATTATAACAATCTAATTACAAAACAGAAGGAAAATTATGTCAATTTAATTTGAACGAAAAAAAGGAATGTTAATTATACTATAAAAATTAAAATAAATGAGAATGAAATAATATATATTATTATAATGAAATAAATAGAGAGAAATAGAAAAGAACAAAATCCAAAATGCAGACATCGTATGATAAATTCTCGAGAATATTCAAGGATTGAGGATTATTACAATTTTCATTAATGAAGAAGAAAAGGATTTGAAGAATAAATTCCTCTTTGAGAGGAAACGATTAAATTCAAGTCTAATCTGCATTTTTTTTCCGCAGAAGAAGAACACGTGAACGAGAAACGCTACGGTTGAAGGACGCGCCATGTTCGCCGCAGAAGACAAGCTGATTTCACTTTTCCATTGTCATCCGCTAGACGACGAATTGTTCGCGACCGGACAAGGTACTTTCACCGAATCGCATGTGCAGAACGAGCGTCTTAATTGTAACGGATGTAACGCCCGTTCGGACGTTCACGTCGATTTCAGAGGTTCCGCTTTAATCGCGCGCATTTTACAAAGCGGCGCTATTGGCGGTGCTGTTTAATAGGTTGAGTGCTGCGGCGGATACCGGTGTCCGATATTTTACGTTGACGGTATTTTTATCTTCCTCGCAACATATACGTGAAAAAGAGATCGCTGATATTCACCACCAAGATGAAACTGTGAAATACGTTCTCGTCCGACATTTCTTGTTAATATTTCCAATAATATTTGATTTATTTGATTAACGTTAATTTTTAATATCGCTTTAATATACACATTTTATTTTAGTATTTTAGTATTTTATCTTTCTAGATGAAAGAAAAGAGAAGAAGGGAGAGAGCGGTATCGGCAAACTTTTTCCGGCAGGCTGTGTTATCGTCCGGTGAAAGAAGCACAAGGATTCTACAAAAGAACGTGATCGATACGCGAAAGAGAACGAGGTGAATAAGGTATCGATTAATATTCTCGTTAAGGCGAATATAATCTCAATTAAGGAGATAATTCGATTCGCACGCATTGGCAATAGTGAACGGCCGAGTTTCTCGCCGGTTAGAAAATGCATGACGTTCTGCGGGCTCCACGTGCTCTCCCGGCGGTGCTCCGCTATCGAAAAGAAGATAACAAATTTTAACGGGGAGAAACTTTCGAGTCGCAACACCCGGCCAGATGTCTCTTCGACTATATATGGTGGCGAAAAAGTAGGCCGGGTCAGTCAGCGCGGTGGACGGCGGTACCTACATCGTTGCGTGCCTTTCGATAAGGCTGTTGCACGCGCATCGAAATCGCTCGCGAAAAATCCAGCGCCGGCGCTCGCGAAGATGATAACACCGCGCACTTTCGTTCGGTCACGTAACGATTTATCG
The DNA here is from genome assembly GCF_001313825.1 of Dinoponera quadriceps. Classification (NCBI taxonomy): domain Eukaryota; kingdom Metazoa; phylum Arthropoda; class Insecta; order Hymenoptera; family Formicidae; genus Dinoponera; species Dinoponera quadriceps. The sequence continues at coordinate 1,313,537 of NW_014556795.1, read as the reverse complement.
GCACGCGCGCGTTTTTAACGGGGCCCCGTTTACATCCTTAATGCGAATTCAAGCGGGATGTGTGTTACGCGTTAACTCGCCGAAACTCGCCATTACGTATCGGCGAGTAATTATATATGCGCGGAGCGGCGGCGCGTATCGATAACTGAAACTGGAATAACCGCGGGTTGGCGGGAGTAAAAGATGAAACACGGTATATAGAACACTTATCTCGGCTCCGAGCGAGGTAACATGGAAGACCGAAGCGCTCTAGTTCAAGGTGACGATGTTATCTGCACGCAACGTCTGCCTAAGATGATTTCAAATTCATCTAGATCGAAATGATACGAGAATCCGAGAAATTCATCATATATGAGATGCAGACGATTTTGCTGTTAATTCATCCGGACGAAAGGTAAGACGGGTAGGTATTTAGATAATTTTTTAGATGATATTGTTCTCACGCGAGAGACCTTGTAAAAATTACGCGGTCGCGTGAAAATCGAAATTTGTCGATTCGTTGAAATCTAATCTCCGATCCCTAGTCTAATTTCACTCATTTGACCGGAAAGTGAGTTCAGAATATGGTTTAACATAATATCGTTTCAGATAATATTTAGATGAGATAACCTGTTTTCTCATTTAAGACGAAGATGAATATATTTCTTCCGTCTAGATCAAGATAAATGATCGATTTATTCGTCTAGATGATCGTCTAGATAATTTCATCCAGATGCCGGCAAACATTGTCCGGACGTAATGCAACTTAGTGATCCGTCGTAATCGCGGCATACCGCAAATCATCCTTGCCGTGCCTAACCAACGAAGGATTCAGGCGGACTCGCTGTTAAACGCCGGTACATTGCGCGTTACGGACGGTAATTTGTTCCACCCGCGGAGACGCGAATTCCCTCTTAGTCTTTTTCTCGCGTAATAACGGTGTTTCGTGGAATAAAACGGCCGAGTACGGTGCGGAAAATGAAATCGCGACGAAATGTGCGGATCTTTAATCTTAAACATCCCCATCCGCCCGCGCTTCGGGAGCCTGAATTGTCAAATGTTTTTTTTCCCTTCTTCCTCCTCTCCTTTCGAGGTATCGCGACCGCGGGAAGACGCCGGATGATCTAATTAAAGAGGAGGCGATTAGTGCCAGCGGCAACGAGACAAAAGGCGCGCGTGCGAACCAGGCTGAGAACCACGGCGGATGGGCGGACGGGCGTGCACTTTCGCGGATAAAACTCGTCGGCCGGGATTTTAATTAAAGAGGAACACCGCCGTGGGGGCTCTCCGGTACTATGAAATGGCGATGCATCAAATGTGCAATCGCGCGAAACGTCACGGCCGCGAATTCGGCGCGCATTCTGGCAGCAACGGCAATCGCGTAGCTCCGAACTTTTATCCATCGGGTAATCCGCGCAGGCAACGCGCAGTTCGCTCCCCGTGTCGATGGCGCCCTCTTCTCATGATTAAAATTTCATTTCGTAGATACTGATTAAATTTAATCCCACGCAATTCTCTCCGAGAGATTACGACGTCGTAAAACAGTGAATTAAATTAAATCGCTCCCGGGAGCTCCTTGACGCAGCGCCGCGTGTTGTGACGCGAAACACACACACGCACACACACACACATACAGTCGCATCGTTGTAATCGAACGGTTAATATTTATTGAACATAATGAGGCGAATGAACAGCGAAATTAGATTTCTGTTCTGCATCTAATGGCGCGCGCGCGGTACTCCCACTCGTTTATCGATTATAACTGCATCGAGCGCGAGTTTCGTGTAATAAAATTCGATAATAAAGTAACACCGAGCGTTTTCCTTAGGCGGCAGGCGAGACGTGCCGCCGGTTACAGTTCTCGAAATGTGAATAATCTCAAGACGCGCGATTAACGATAGTTAATAGTAACGATAGCGTAACGTGAACGTAAGCTTATTACATCTACCTTTAACTTCACGCGTCTCTATTGATACTGCAAATTCATTGCGTAATCTTCCCGATACCGGCTCACAGGCTGCGCTCGTACGTATCAGAAATATATATATAATATAAGAGTAAGACAGGTTTAACGCAAATTCATCGCACTCGCGTTTTTACATCGCGCCTGCATTTACGTAAGATCTATAGATACATATGTTTGCACGAGAATTACCGGAAAAAGGTGACTTTGATCATATCAAAGTTCACGTAACACGATATATCGAAGATCGACATCGACTTCGGCCCGTCCCCCTTAAAGAGAAATCAATTTCGACGGCAAATTAATACGTTACACAAAACGCTTCACCTCCGGTCCTTCTCACATGACAGAGACGCAAAATTAATAGTCCGATGCAAAACGATATCGCGTGATTACGGTATCGCCATACCGATAGTTGATCGACGTTACTATCGAGCTGCCCTGTGGTAACAATCTCGAATTACAAGATCGCCAAGCTGAGCCGGCTGGTCGGAACGAGTGCGCCGTAGGTCTGTGGTCTTCCGCAAGATTGCACGTTGTTAGTAATCGCAAATACAGGGATCGTTCCCATTCATTACGTGTTGTCAATGGCGGTCTGACAAACAGCCGAGAAAACTCTCGATCTACTAAATCACGTGTCTTCGCTTTTAAACGGGTGGAAACGAACAATCACCGCCGCCTCGGGCTCGAACGAAAAGAACCTTTGCGCTCGGACGTATTTTCAGGGTATTTTCAGGGTATTCCCCGGTCATTCTCTTGCTCTCGACGGCCGCTCGCCGGGAATAATATTGCTGCTACAATCCTTCTCTATGCTAATTTCTCATTAGCTCTCAGAGGTCGATATGATTCAACGTGCATTCCCGACGAACCGCTTTCGCGACGCTTCGCGCAGCGCACAGTGTCAGAGGGAATAAAGACTTCGAGAAACGAAGATCAAAGCGCGGACCGCGGCTGCGTTGAATTAGAGGGATATGCGTTTGTTTCGTCCTACCGCAGCTATTTCCGCGACCCCATCGGGATACCGTATTCACGGCAGGTTTCTAATAAAGACCCCTTTGAAGATTCTTCCAACTTCGTTGAAACTGCAAAGACTCGCTACCCGATCCGCGATGACAAGCAGTGGCAAAATCATACTCGTAGTTCGCAATTAATAATTCGATTTACGACAACAAGTTGATGTCCCTCGATGTCTCGATATCCGATTCGAGAGGAGCCGAGCCAGCGGGAATTTATCGGGCGTTATCGGGACTTTCCCAAGGAAGTTACCAACGATTGTTCAACGCGAATGGGACAGAAACCGCGCTGCCGTTGTGCGTCGCGCGCGTTTCATCCTAGATGAAGGAAGAAAGGGAGAGAAAAAAACGGTGATGACGAGGAAGACGACGGAGGGAAGGAAGAAGCGTGAGAAAGGGGGGGGGGAGGGGAAGAAGTGGGAGGACCGGCGGAGGAAAGGGAGGGAAGGAGGGAAAGAGAAGTGAAGACGGTGGGAAACAGAAGAAGAGAGAGTACTGTCTAGAGAGTATATAGTCGAAAGAGGGCATTGCGTCCGGCGCAGTGACCTACTATCTTCGGTTCGACGGCTCGGCTATGTAGTCAGCCGGTGTGGTTAGAGTATGTAGAGTGTACATACTCTACGGGGAGGCGTACGCACACGACGGTACGCACGAACGACGGTGCGTAATGCGGACTCGACACAGGCCGTGCATTTTCTTCTACTTTATATCTTCAGTCGCGCCGACGACTGTCTCGGCGTTATTATATCGACATAAGAAGCGCAATCGGGCTGTTGCGTGAAAGGAGACGCGTAAAATTGTAAGGAGGCTACTACCTCCTCCTCCGGCGCTCTCCACCGCGACTGTTGCGACTTCTCTTTTGCTCGTCTCGTCGATAAATCTCGAAATATCGCGGAGCGATTGCAAATTGGACTATGACCGGTGTATACGCGAGCTAGTTTCGATTCTCTCTCTCTCTCTCTCTCTGTCTCGCCGTGTTTTCTCCCATTAATTATTCAGAGAGCTAATCCCCGCCGTCTCCTGAACGCCTCCCTTCTTTATGTTGGTATCTTGTTGGTAGCCACGTAGTCGAGACCGACGTAAATAATACAGGTATAAGAGAGGAGCTCGGAGATTTGATCTCCGCAGTGCAGTCACGAAGTAAGAAGAAAAATGCACGTTCTCTCTCTCTTCTTCTCCCTCTCTTTCTCTCTTTCTGGCTCTGTCTCTCTTTTTCTCTCTGTGTGTTGAACTTTTCCGAAACTAGATATATATGTACGTAGCGCGAGTTACGTGACGCGCGAAACTTCGATGTTGCGTCAACTATTTTTGTGTCCATTAATCATTTTTGCAGAAACCGACACCGACAGAAACTGTCGCGATTAATCAAACTATAAAAGCCAGGCCAGACAGCGCTCCCCCGCGCTCGATTTTTAATTCTACAACGCGTGTTACCGATGAAACACTCGAAAATCAAAGCCGCGGGACTCCATGAGCTTTTACGGGCGGAAGTACTGGAAGGGTCTTTGAAGATATGCTGAGGAAGGTACGACGAAGAAGCTAATTCAATCGTGGGAAGGGAAGATGGTATTACGGCCTTTGTAGGTATTACGATCCCCCTTAATCTTTCCTTTATCTCCGCAATTAGGTGGCGAGTTCTATACGAAAAAAAAGGTTTACATTAACCGGCAAGAAAAAGAAACAACCAGATGCATTTTGGCTGAAGGAAGATGAAAAATTCACGATTGTAGTCATCGTTGTTCTTCCAAGAAAGTTCATTCCGAATAAATATATGAATTCGTAACAAAACACCGTGTTCTTTTTTTTTCTAATAAATCCAATTTTTTAAATTTATTCTGCGGGAGCCACATTACCATTCTCGTGCCTCTTCGACCCATTATGCAATGCGACATCTTTATAAATCACGTCTTAAGTAATAAACATTTCATAATTTTGAGTTTACACGAAAAGAAGGAAAATCTGGTTGCGACAACCGGATGCGTTTTGGAGAAGGCAGAATTCCTTACGACCCAAATGCGCTTCTCATAAGCAGAAATTCCGTTTTCCCCGAGCAAAATGCACCTTGTCATTCTCTCTCCGGTGAATACGAGCTTTTCTCCCAACACTTTGACGAATGTAATCGTTGGGTTTACAGTGAAAAATATCGATCGTTTAGAAAGTTATTGCGCAAAGTGTAAAAAGAAGAAGATCCACGATCCACCATCTCCGTCCTTCGCGAAATGGGAGGACATCCGCGCGCTATTTTACACTCCTCCGACGGCGCGGCTCAGGAGCGAGAGAGAAGTGTTTTGCAGCTCCGATGAAAACGTAAGTGTCGAGCCGAGTAATTGCGCGACACCGGTAGTTCCTCGTGGTCGTTGATGATGAAGCGCCCCTTCTCCCGAAACGATCGTTTCAATTCTCACGGGCGGAACGGCGGATGAGGGGCCGGTCATCAGGCCAATCGTCATTCGTTAACAATACGTCCCCGCGAGCGTATCCGCGTTTCACTGATTATCCGGCGCGGTTAGGCCGCGCTCCATTCAGACGTTTGCCTCGGCGAGGCACCTTGCACGGCTATATATGTGGCACAGGCAGAGCCCGCCGGCTACGGTGATTCCTCTTAAGCATTAACTTAACGTCGTGTTGATTCTCGGCCAGCAGCAACAGCAGCAGCAGCACGTGCAGCACGTCGCGTAGCGGTCCCGGAGAAACGCTCGCCGCTCGCCGGGCATCAATGAAGTATCACTTTTTGCCGGATGAATTTTTTAACGGTCACGTCGATTTTTAACGGTCGTCGTTAAGAGGCCGCTCTCCTTCCGTCTCTCGGCGTCGTTCAATCGTCTCTCTCTCTCCCTCTCTCTCTCTCTTTCTCGCGCGCGGGATCTCGCGGGGATTATCGATTCCATTGCGCGAATTAGCATTCCCGCCGTGGGGTACGTCGTTTAACTCTCTCGCGGCTGAAGTAAATCCGGAGGATTCTCGAGGATATTTGCGCGACGAGGCGCACGTCCAAACGGGGGCTTTCGATGAGAAGAAGAGGGGAGAGGAGGAAGAAGAGGAACGACGGAGCGTCGCAGGCTCGATCGAGGAGAAATCGAGCCGCGCGAATGAGTGTGCGTAATCTACCGAATGGGAGATATATTTATCCGTCCGAACGGTCGTTCCTGAGAGATGTACTCTCGGAGAAGTCGAGCACACTCGGAGAGTGAGTACGATGTCATCGAGATTACTTCTGCGCCAGTAAGAAGGACCTCACGGGCGCTCGTCGCCGATGTCAATGGGAATTACGCTGCGCTTCGGCTCGCGAAGGCAGGCGGATTTAATCGATATCGAAGGAAATGGCTCGCCGATGTGACACGGGGTATGATTATATTGCAGCGGGCACGCGCTGCGACTAATCATTCTTTCTCTCTCTCTCTCTCTGAACGCGTATAATCCACACAAAACGTCACGTCAATCTAACGCGAGATGCACAATGTACACACCGCTGGAACAGGTGCGTAAATAACATCGCCCGCTTTACCGCGGCGGCGTAACGGTCACCGTATTAACGAGCCGTCTGTCACTTTAAAAAGGGGGTAGAATACGCACTAACCGAGCGATAATCTTCGTCGTCCAGCCGGGAATTATTGCACACAGTGAAATTACAACGTCGATCGTCGTGGTATGGAGATTTTACTGCGAGCTGTTGTTACGGAACGGATGTATCGCGCGATACGGACGCACGCAGGACGGGGAATGCGTAATCGACCGCCGGCGGGATTAGAAAATTGGCGAGACGTGTCCGCGAGGGCGATCCGTCTGATTTGTTTGCGAGATTAATTCGCGAGATGTCTCCCTCTCTCTCTCGCTCTCTCTCTGTCTTTCAGCTTCTCGCGCGCGTCACAATCGATTACGATGACACCACGTTCGTCCACTCGCGTCGGAAAGACGGAATCAATTCGCGAAATTAATCCACCGAGGATCCGAAGGTTCTTTCTTCTTCCTATTTTGATGCTTTCAACGCTGGACTCTGCCCCTCGTTTTGCACCGGCCGAAATATCCGAAGGGATCACAAATCGGACCCATGAACCGATTTGATCTGTCATTTACCGATCATTAAGTACGCATAACGAGGTGGTCCGACCGTGCGATAAATTATCGGGAGAACAGTTTTTCGTATTATTTTACTCACGGCCAATAGCAAGGGCAGCGATAAGATAAAGGCCGTCTTCCGTATATTCCGCCACGTCCTCTCCATCATGTGCGTGTCCTCTCTGCAACGAAAAGAAAACTCTAAAAAATTGATAGGCGTACTATCGGGGATCTCGCGTGATCTGTCGGCCTAAAGAATCGATTCTTTCGAGAAATGCTCGGCTCCATCGGTTAGACGCGAGTTCACGAATCAGTGGACACGTGACATCGAAGTTCCTTGTTCGATATAAAAAGAGAAATAAGTCTTTAACCAATACAGATATTCTCATATCTAAGCAAGAATATTATAATCACCTTAGAAGACTTTTAGTTTTGGCTTGATTGAATTTGTATTGACGCAAGTATCACTTGCGCACAATTCAAGAGTAAAAACCTTCTAAGAACGTTACGATATTCTTGCTTACACGGGAAGAAAAAAATTGGTCCTAAATCAAGAATAGATATTCTTATATACAGGCAAGAATATCAGAATCTTCTTAGGAGACTTTCAGTCTTGATTCGATTGAATTGATGTTGACGTGATTATTACTTGAACACGCAATTCGAGGCTAATCTGAATCTTCTGGGAAAATATTACAACGTTCTTGCTGATATATGAGAATATCTATTCTCGATTTAAGACCGATTTTTTTCCGCGTGCGTATAAGAATTATCGTCGATTCAAAACTACTTCCCTTCCCGTGTAGGGGGGGGGGCAGAATTTCTTCGTACGTTCACCGAAAATGGTGGCGACGATACTCGGCACGGGCATGTTAACAACTCACTCGGCAATATCAGCCGATATAATCGTAATAACAGAAGGAGATTATTGGTCAAGGTCCGAGGAGCACACGAGGAATGACACGACCAAAAGATAATCGCCGGCTGCAGTCGCGCGTCGCTAGCCGGACGCGCAAGTGGGATATCTACGTTGTCAACACGGCAGCACGAAGAACGAGTTACGCAACGAACATTTAACCCACATCTCAGAACGCGGAACTCACGGATAAGAAACCGCGTACACCACCAGAGATATCGAACTTACGATCCCCCGAACCGTGTGGGATCCGGCACCGAAATCACTCACGAGATCACCTCAACTCCGGTCTGTGCCTTCCTCCGTGCGACCCTTCCGACAGATTACGGAATACACAAATACGGGAGAAAAAGGACCCAGAAAATCACAATGCGCACGCACACGATGCAATCGTATACATTTTTAGCGAAGGATGGGGTGAAGGGGGGGAGGGATTACGATGTTCTCACAGTCCATAGTGCAGCGAAAGAAGACCGATTAACTCTCAGATCCGCAGACACGCGACTCGTGATCGCCGACGACTCGACAGGTGCGAAGAGTCGTTCGCGCGAACGAACGGATGCGTTTTCGCGGGGAGAGATCCGCTCCGAAAAGCAATTTCACCGTGAGGAAGGGAAGGGACAATTAATCGATGCACCTCCTTGCGAATTCCTCCTGTTCCTGGGAGCCGCCCGTTCCGAAGAAACGCTCCGCTCACCCCGAGAACGATCCTCCCGCGGGAATGCCACCTGCCCTTTCCCCTCTAATGACGACCCACGAATGCACCGACCGCGACGGCAAGACCTCCTCGTCAGTTGGTCCTCATCGGGCCCGCTACTTTCCCGTTCCTCCGATTCCGTTTCTTCCGTCCTTCCCTTTCTCGTTTCTTTTTGCCTTTTTCGTTTCCCTTTACCGTCGTGTTTCTCTACTTTTCTCTCTCTCTCTCTCTCTCTCGTGTCCGACCGCGAGGATTCGACGGGCCCAGAGGTGGTTTACCTGGCCGACGGGGACCGACTGAAGGTGCGAGCCACGCTCGTCTCGGCCACGAGNGACCTACTGAAGATCTCGATCGCGCTCGTCCATCGTCCCTCCCGCCCTCCCTCTTACGCACGACGTCAGGCCCAAACAGGCCCACCATCGACGGCGCTCTGCCCCCCCTTTCACTCCGCGCCAATCTTTCTCTCTTTCTTCGCGGCGTGGTAGGGACCTTCCTTCGGCGCAGGTGAAAGACACGCGCAGGGCAAAATATATCCCGTCCCGTGGAGTTCCTTTCGGAAAATCTAGAATGCTCCGATGAGGCCTCTCTCAGACCGCCGGGAAGAAATTGGAAGTCGCGACGGGGGGGGGGAGCTAACTCTGCGTCGAAGTAAGGAAAGCGGTTTTCGACCGGTGGGAAGCGCCGGAAGATAATCGGAGGATTAATCAGCGAGCGGGAATGCCGTAAACCGTCGAAACTGAAGCTGACGAGTCGCAGGGATATCAAACGACCCTCGCGCGCCCGGTGGTAATACGAGGACGAAGTTAGCTCGACTCCGCTATGCGACGTAATTCCCGAAGTCTCGGCTCTCGGGGAATTATGCATGTAAGTTGGACACGTTTTGCTTGTACTCGCGATTGTCTTACTATTGACGCTCTGCGCGATATATATACTCGTGATACCGTGCCAAAGCAAGAACCCGTCCCAACGTGGGGAGATTTCCAACGGGGAGATCAAAGCTGGATCGAACGCCGCGGGGAATGAGGGGAGGACTCTTCGGGAATTCCCCGGGAAAAACGGGACACCTAGTGGTAACGTTCGCCGCAACGCGTTTCGGAATATCTCGGCTGCGACCCGCAGACGCGGAGAATGCGTGATTCACTCCTCGAGTGCGGTGCAGTTCGCGGGTTACGCAACGAATTTCGCGGATAGCGCGTCACGACGACCCCGAAATGTCTGATGCCAGCGATAGTCGCGGCGACGACGACGAGTCGGGGTTTTGGCGGTCGCGGTAACACGGAAAATTCTCCTCCACGTCAATCAGTTTGCCGATAGAGAACGAGACGATGGAATCTCTCTGGATGCCGGCATCCGTCATACGAGCGACGAGGAAGTGAACCGGCGAAGGAAGAGGAAGAGAGAGAGAGGAGGATATACTCGAGTCGGAGACGCGACTCGAATAACACGGAATCTCGCGACGCACGTCGCGCGAAAGAGAGAGGGAGAGAGAGAAAGAGAGATCCAGATGGAAAGCGGAGGCGGGATGCGCCGGTACTGCGAAACGTCGAACTGGCTCCAATTTCAAAAAATCGCGCTCGTGGAGAATTGCAGGAACGGGGACGCTCCGCTTGAGAATTGAGTCACGACGTACGGACTCTGCTGATCTTTTCTAAGTCCAATTTCGCGAATCGTCCGCCCGTATCCCGACGTCGAGCGCGAAAGAGCCGCGCGAGATTTCGCAACGCTCACGCGGAATACAGAAGCGCTGCCTTTATCATGACGTTTTCCCGGATATCAAACGGATTGTCCCTTATAAAGGGACTGTTCGTCGCGATTTGCACCGGGAGACCGCGCACCGGCCTCGTCTCCGGAGATATCCCCCAAAGAATTAGTAACACAGTTCGATGCGCTGGAGAGGAAGTGCCGTTCAATTAACGTTTACCTGATCCAAGTGAGATGATCATGGCAATATTTCTTGGCTGATGTTTTCTAGAAATAAAAATGTGTAATTGCGCGATATGTCTCCTTTGTACACAGAAAAAAAGATTTCCTCGGATTTAATAAAGTTTCTTTAATCGAAACAAATCTGTCTTGTGGAATAAAGTATACAAGTAATTGATTCTTTGGGAAATATTTGTTGGATTATTATTGTATTTATTAGATTATTATTTATTACAGGGGAAAATCTAAATTTAAAACCGTCAAGTTTCTTCAACGGAAAAGTATTTTTGCATGATTCTAATAAATACTAAACTCAGAGCCACTTTATACTTATATTTAGTGATTTATTTACGAATTAAGGTCTTATTGAATTCAATTACATACCACGAGCTATTAAAAATACTTAAATCGATAAAAATATCGCTTGATTTGAGAAATTGAAGAACAGGTAATTAAAACGTTTATTTGATTCCAGCACTTTTTCTCTGCGCGGCAGATTGAACGTCAAGCGAGGAAAATGCGTTGATAAACGACTATGCGAATGAATGAGTTATATTCAATATTCCATCGCGATATTCCAGTTATTTACTCGGATATTCATTTTTATTTAAGGAATATTCATTTCTATTTCAGGAATATTCATTTTTATTCAAGGAACTCCGCAATTCCGTTCCCCCTTAATGCGCGCGATTAAAACAATCTCCCTATGACATTACGGAGGAAGCGCACGTGTATTTTGCGAGCGGGCTCGGACGGAAAATCACCAATTACGATTACGGGGATATCCTATTCCACTTATCTGCGTGTCCCCGTTTCGGGAGGACCCGCCGATTCCGTTCGTGCGACGCTTTGTCTCGCACTTTCGGTTTCATTTCTCGAAATCTTACCGGTCTACATTCGGGCTGCATTTGCGTAATGCCGCGACCGATAAGAACGAGACTCGAAAGCCAACCGGCGAGCAATGGGCTGACCTGGATTTCTCGCACCCGCATGGGCGCTAACTCGTCCATCCGGAAATGGCTCATGCCGGGAGGATAACGACGAACGGTAGATAATACGCGAAAGTGCGAGTGAACGTTCTCTTTCGTCACTTTTTTTCCTTTCCTTCTCCCTTTCTTCCCCCGGTTTTTGCTCTTCCCTTCGCTCTTTCGATTTTTCTTCCATTCATCCCGCGCGCGCGATTAAATCCTCACGCGCGTTTGAATCCTGCGAAAGGAGAATCAATCGCGGCCTCGCTCGCTCGCGCGACTTCTGCGCTCCCGCTGTCTCTCTCTCTCATATCGGTGAGCGAACGCAATTCATCGAATGGCGATTTATCGAGCGTCGAATCGACAAGGCCGAAAAGACGTCTCCTGTAATCTGCTTAATAGCGCGACGCGCGACGCATCGTTCGACAGAGCTAATATTCACCGGGACGGTGAATTTTCACTCTAATTTGACTCGACCGAAGGATGAAATTAATATTGGCGTAACCGCCGCCGTGTTCGAATGTGTGCGCTCATTAAATTTGTGGACGATGGATTGTGCAGCCTAATGACGTTATTTGAACGGCGGTATGTAACATGCTAACGCAAACGGTTCCATTCAAGGTCCCTGAATCGATATTCCGAAATTCCTTTCCGGAATTAACGCCCGTTCACCGTTTTTCCCCCTCCCCTCCCCACCCCCTCTCTCTCTCTCTCTCTTTCCCATTCATATCTTCTATTTTCCCTTCTTTTTCGAGCTGAGAGAGATTCGCCGGCGGATACAGCCTTCATTCATCGAATTTTTTCACTCCCGATTACTCTCGCCGCTTTTTTTCCCCGGCTTTTCCTTGGCCCCGGGCTTTCATCCCTCCGCCGCGAGAAACTAACGCGCGGAAGGTGCAAAGGTGTCTTTTACGGTGTGCTCGTCGATTGACGTCTCCTAAGTAACTGCACCGAATGCGCCGTATTAAAAGCGTCCGCGTCGAGAGTGTCGGTGCGCGCGCGCGCGCCGCCGCAAAACGTCCGAGGGAAAAACGAAGGAGAAAAGAAAAGTCCAGAGGCGGTTTTTCACTCGGTGAACTGCGTGACGCGCGTCTTGCTTCGCTTCTCCCAAGCGTTTAGTCTCGACGCGAGCTCGCGCAAATTTCGTCCACGCCTGCCTGGAGCCTCCGTCGTTCTGCTCGCGGCCAACAGTTTCCCCGTCCCGGCGGTCTCAACGCACGATTCCGGCCAAATCCGAATAACCAATTATGTTCTTCCACTTGAATTTTCCCGACTGAAAAGTCCAATCAGAGACGCGACTTCGGGGAGAGGCAGGGGGTATTTTATAGCCGAGCGAACCCGTCCGGGCACATATTTGTGTGATCGAGATGTATTTCGGCGTTCTCGGAGGCGTGAAACGTGAGCGTTAATTTAACGGCGATTATTTCACATGAAATGCGACGCGGCAACCCGCGCCGAGTCGTTACTTCTGCCATTTCGGCGGAATAAAAATGTCCGTTTTCGATAAAAACACGAGCGTGGCCGCGAGAAAAATGCTGAAAAATTTATCTCCGGGATATCGGGTTTATTTCGGTGAAATGCTACTTCATACCGCTTAATATCGCTTACTACTTCATATCGCTTAATCAGAATCAAATGAAGGGCAAACTTGTTGTAATTAATCGACACCGATTGAACCGAGCAAAAATAACACGAGAGAGAGGAGAGAGAGAGAGAGAGAGAGAAAATTTCTGTGAAATATATATAAACCTTGTTTCTGTGAAATAAACTTTGTATCCCACAAATAACTGTTTAAATGTTTCCTATCAGTACAGTAAGTGATCCCTGCAATCGCAGCGCAAAAGTTAAGATAGATGGTAAAAGGTATCGACCCATTGTATATAACATTAGCACCTCTATCTTTTTTAATACGTTATTTTTAACAGGCGATTTTTTGATGAGTAAACTTCAACGAGTTTTTGAAGGAGAAAAGAAATGTCCTGCATTTTCAGTGACTTTCACAGGAAGAAATTTGAATGTAATTATCGTGAGTATCGTGAATACGCGCGATATACGTGAGCAACGAAACGAAAATCTGCCCGGATTCGCTGATGTCCCAAAAAGATGCGCCGATAGAAAGGCGGGCTATTAGGAGAAAGCGGCCTCGAAAATTAATCGCGACGTGGTATCCTATCGAAAATCGCCGAAGCAGTCGTCGAGCGAGGCAGGGCTACCTCTATTCCAAACGGGCCGGACCTCGGAGAATCTCGTTCCGGAGACCCAAATCACCCGATGACGACGGTCACAGAGAGGAAAGGAGAAGACTGCCTACTTAGGCGCGCTATAAAATCCGGCTATGTATGTACCCGGCATTTACATATGCATACACACACACACGCACCGACACTTGAGAGTCCATTCTGTACGACAGGCCGAGAATTTACGAAAGAATCTGATATTAGGGGGAGCGGGAGTGAAAGAGGGAAAGAGAAAAAGAAAGATACGTCCACGTAAATTGGCTGCGATGCACGCATAAAAAACACGTTTTAAAAGCGGCGGCCCGTAAACTCGCGGAATTCAAATCCCATCGGGAATATTTTCAGCCTTGAGGAGCAATTCGCCGATGAATGTGTATCAACGTAAACGCGGCAGTAGTTTCGTGAAATTTTCATTGTTCCTCGCGAACGCGAATAATCTATCGGGTTACATTCATATCATGAAGCTCAATGACGTACTTGTAATTATGTATCCGAACACATTGTACATCTAATCGTGCACGACAAGTTTTTATCACACAGGCGCATATAATTGCTCGTGAGCAGCTATCGGGTTAATGATAACGACGAAATAATAAAAGAAGAAAATCGGAGAAAGAGGCGAAGGTAAAATAAGTAAAATATACACCGAGCCGAGACGAAAAGCATGAGAAAGCGACACGATGGAACCCGACCTCGTTTCTTATCAACGAGTACGTAATTATCGTTGCTTTCCTTTTGCTAATCAGAAGGCTGCTTATGTAATCACGTCGAACCGAGTCGGGAACGAGATTAAAGAATTTCTCCATTTCCGCAAACATTCATCATTGAGCACATCGTCCTCGGTCGTTGCTTCTCAAGAACGTAAATCCCAATTCGTGTCATCGGCGCTTCAATTTCGCGTAAACAGAACCACCGAACGTTTCGCACATAATTGAGGCGCGCGATAGTTTTTAGAACGTTGGTCCTCGATTAAATTTACTACGTCATAAATTCAATACGCGACTAAAAACAAAGCCTTCCTTTCAATTTCATGCGCTTCATCAATTTCACTTTCACGCATCAAATTACCAGTTTAACTTAAACAATGAATATTGATTTGTGTTTTATTGTTTTTTCATCTCGCTGCTTTTTTCGCAAATAGAATAAAGCGGGGGGGTAAATTAGTGATAATTAATCGACGCTGATTGGACCGAAGAAAAATAACGCGGGAGAGAAAGAGAGAGAGAGAGAGAGAGAGAGAAAATTGAAAATTGTAATTAAATGGATCGTTTGGAATGATGTAAAAGTGAAATTGATAAAGCACAAGAAATTCAAAGGCCGAACCCATTATTAATCTCTGCGCTATAATTTCCTTTCTTTTCCGTTTCCGCCATTATTAATCTCTATATCAAATGACTTATTAATTTCAGAATTTCACATATATAATTGTTGATAAAAATAATATTTCAGCGATCAAGCATTCTCGTGTTACCTACGTTTATTATAATTGTTGTGGTATTTCATCGGGACAGAGGTTTTGTTCCAGAAAGCAAGAGTGCCCGACACACGTCACAGCGGCGAGGAAAACCCATCTTGTACGGTCCGGTCGCATTTTTTATCACGGAAATCAGATATATCTGACGACGAGCGGACCCTCCTTCCGTATTATTATTTTACCGGGGCATGTTGCAACCCTTTGTTTCGCGACAGGCGTGACAGGTGCGAGCTCGTGACGTAACACGGTACCGTTATACCGCGAGGCGCGCACACACACGCGCGCCAGGTGAAACCCTATAAGAATGTGACGCGACACGGAACACCATGAGACGGCCGTGCGCCAAATTCTGCGCTCCCGTGAAAGTGACTCGAATGGGAAGGCACCGCGGAGTAAGCCGCACGGCCGTGCGATCGAGATATTTATAGCGGTACTAGATTTTTGTATGCTCGATATGCCGCGCTACACTGTAATTTGCCGATCGGTACCCCGGGAGAAAATAGGAGAATGCGTACGCCCGCGTCTTAATATAGCGAACCTCTGATTTAGTTGTCGATTATCACCGTGAAATTCGGTTAAACAGCTGCGCGCTGTATACCCTAATCCGGCATAAATAAATAAATGATGACGTTAACTGGAGTATGAAATCAGGGTCAACTGCTAGTTTTTCGTACACGTTCCCTCGAAGAGACGGAGGACAGGTGAGAAAGTATATAAATATATATTAAATATATATAAAGATGAAACATATGAAATTATATGAAGACGATGAGAAATCAATTTAGACTTTTTTAAATTGCTCTACTCTTGATTCAGGACTAATTCTTTCCCGTGAGCGGCAGCTGAGAATCAAGATAGCGATGATTTATGAACGATATTTGCCGTCGATAGATTTCACCGTCGCGACCGACGGCAACGGAATGACGGCGATCGTCGGTAAAATCGCGAATTCCGCCGTCGAATCTGTATTTGCGGTCGTTTGAGGCAAACCTCACGAACCTGGGAACCAGCCGCCCAACGAAACGCTCGGAAAACTTTCCGAGACGCGTCTGCTCTTTAAGGATGTACGACGTCTGGCCGTTGGCCGACGACGAGTGGTTTCCAGATCCGTTCTGCTGAGCGCGTGAAATTGCACTCGGCCTTTCTAACAGCGCGCGGGGACCATCACGTGGCGTTGAATTTCAACGGCTAACGAGCTCCGCCGCGATCACATAATCGCGCCCAGAAAAGCGGAAAATCATGCGCGCGACAAAAGGAACTTGTGTGGAAACTCGGTAGAAAGCATAACGGGGCCCGCTCGGCGGCGGCTAAGGGGATCAAAGTTCAATCGCCCCGTCGTGCCGTCCTTCCGAAAATCTCGCTTCATTCCCAGCCGATCAACTTCGTTATCGTTAATTGCGGAAACCCGGCCGCATTCCTAAGGACGCGCCCTCTCCTACCCCCTGAATAATCAACGATCGCTCGCCGTTCGGATTAATCGCAAGACACACCCCGAGTCGAAATTTCGGCCCTACCGTGAAACCTTGAATTCTACACCACAGTAAAACAGGTTCAATTTCAATTCTAATAATATAATAAACCCCCTTGACGCCTTGAGTTCCCCGTTTTCGCTGTTTTCACGTGGAAATAGGACGACGAAGCGTTAAAATTCAATCTGTAGAATCAAAAGTCCGGGAGAGAAGTTAGAAAGTATCGTCGAAGTAGGTTTTTATTAGAGGGTCGTTTAAGTAGGCGCGAACTATCCTTGAGGGCGTCGGGGTGGCAGGAACATTTCGACTCCGGGATATATCGATTTCACTGGGGAGCGCACGATTACGTCGATCGCGGATTCAATGTGACATTTCCATCTGGAGTCGCGCGGAAGGATGCCTCTCTCTCTCTCCAACTCTGTTCTCTCCGCAGACTGCCGCGTCGCATAACAGATGGTCTCCCTCTACCTACGCGCGGCCTTATTCTTGACATAGAGCCGGAGAAGGAAGGACGCGCCTCTCCGAAGAGAGAGACGCCAGAACGCTGACACACTGACTCGCTACCCCACATACCCTTTTGCCTTTTCAGCGTGCGCTCGCGGAATCGCTGCGAGCGGAGGGAGGGGGAGATCAGAAGAAGGAGACCCGCGAAGAGGAAGCGCACGTTTTCCATCGGCGACGAGAAGTCGACGGGTTCAGGCGAGCCGACTCATCACCGGATGTCGTCGTCGCCAAAGAGAGAGAGAGAGGGGGACATCTCTCCGGCGGAAAAATGCGAAACGCGTGGAATATATTTCCAACGGCGTAACTAAACAGTCGGAAGAGAATAAGTTTCAGAAGCGGAGAAAGAACGCGTTCGGTGACGACAAGCGGGGGAACGTCGGCTAACTCTTTAACGAGCGCTATTTACATCTGGCTGCGTCCGTATACTTCGTTTATTTCGGCCATTAACGAGAAAGAATATCCGATAACGTCGGGTAAAAGTTCCCGACGACCGGAACGCCAAGCGTGTCAATTAACGCTGCGGCGCGGAAGGGTGTCTAATTTTCTTCCCGGGTTGCAACGGGTGCAACGGAGAAGAGAGAACGCTGCTTTCGTCGTCAAAGTGGGATGCAACGACCTCGCTTTTTGCGGATATTTTTCGATAACACGCGCGACGTTCTCGAACAGGTGCCGTCAGAGAGACACGTCGATCGGAAGGAACTAGCGCAGTCGATTTCGACTACCTGGCTGTATCCAAGTATCTCGGTAATTAATATGCAGCTGATTTCATACGTTACTGTTATCGTCGGAAAAATTAATAATTGTAACGTATGAAATCGGCACGCATATTCGGTTACCGAAAGCGCGGTGTCTGCACTGAGAAACTCCAAAATTCTTATTTGTTCGACACGGGTGAACCAAAAGGTTTCTTCCTCCGAACCGAAGGTCCGGCTCTACCGAAACGAAAATGAAAAGGGCTCGCTTCGGAGGAGGAAATTCGGGGAAGCGAGAATTTTGGTTCCCGCGACCAAAACCATTTGCTCGCCCGGACGAAGAATTTCGTTTGAGTCGGCCAAACGGGTTTCTCGACGCCGAGCGGAATCGGAATCCACGAATATTCGGCTCTCGAACGGGATCTGCGGGGTTTTCGTGCGTACACGATGACAGGTGCGATCGGACACACACACCACACGGAAAATGCTACGGAAAATGCCCCACCACTCGGTCACATATCGATTAGCACGTATCGAATAAATCACAAACCTCTTTTCCTCGTCACGGGCTCGGCGGGCTCGATATAATCCTATTGGCACACACACTTGGCACTTGTGACTTCTTCCTGCCGCGAGTCCTCCCTTATAGTGCGCCCTCCTCTTCGTCGTCGCAACCGTTCCCCACCTCCGGAATCGGTTCGTTCGCCGAAACGTTCTCGAGACGATCCGTCTCTCTCTCTCTTTGGATTGTTCCCTTCACGCCCAGCGAGAGACAGAGAGAAAGGATGCGTGTGTACGTGGGCGGATGGGGGGAGGGGGAGGATCGATTGTCCGACGATAAGACACCGGGCGACTTTGGCGAGTGCGTTAGTTGTGAGCACACCTGAAACGAAACGCGGCCTATATACCCTCCCCTCTCGGAAGCCGTCTCTTCGGCTTTCACCGAAAACCCTCCGGCCGCTCCGGCACGCTTGTCGCCTAGCGGAAAAATCGAAATTCTACGTACCACACGGATACGCCGGCGGTCGAAATGAGAGAAGAAGGAAAAGCGAGAAAGAGACAGACGAAAGAGAGGTACAGAGAAAGAGGGAATCCCCCTCTTCCCCGAGCGAGGCGAGAAGAGGGGGAGGGGGAGGGTCCAATCCCTTTATGCCGACACACGCGCGTCATTGTGGCGACTTTCTTTTTTATTAATCATCCCACATCGTGCATGCGGAGCGCGCGTAAAGCGGCCGAGGCTGAATCATGGCGAGCCTTGCTCGCTTCCACCACGGTCCATTCTATCTCGGCTGCATCGGCCGGCGCGACGGCGGAAGTCGAGCACGGGCCGGATGCCAGCGAAAGTCTTCGGTGTCCGCACGCGCTTCAGGGTCACGGCGGCAGCGGCCTCGGGAATGAGCGGGCGCTTTATCGCGTGGGCTTGCATTTTTCCGGAACCGCTGCAACGGTGCGCTCCTCTGGAACCGCGACGAATCGTCTACGAGGAACGAGGAAAACAGGTCGCGTATGTACGGCGCATATACGATGTATATAGCGTGTGTATGGATGCTGTGTTGATGTTAGTTAAACGTTGCATTTGACGCATTCGCGAATAAACGTCGAATTTTGTGGGAGAACGAAGCACCGAATTAATTTGCACGCCCGATGAGGGAATTATCTCTTAACCGATGGAGCCGCTTTTTTGGGAAACTTTGGACACTTCGCTCGCTCCAATCGTGAACAATGCGAGATAAGAAAGAGTGTTTTAATTAATCTAGAAATTAAAAGGGTACTGTGCGAGGCCCGCGTTTTCCCACGTGCCTATTTCAGATTTCAAGCGTGGTGAGAAAGTCGTAAATCTCCGCGCGCGGAGACACTTCAGCGCTAATAGGAATTATATATCACATGCGCGCACACACGCGCACTCGCAAGGGTTGAGTTTGAGGAGGTTGTAAGGCGAAATGAGTTCGATAAGAAATAGATGGGACTTGTACTGCGCACACATTGGAATATTTCATATAGGCTAGCGTTCTAGTTTTTATTTTTTATCTTTACTATCTTCTAAACTCAAAATGAGATTTTGATTTTGAAACTACTATGATATTAAAGACTAATATGCAGACATTATATACACATTTCAGAATTGTTGGCCGTTTTGTTTTGAAAATGCAGCGATGTAAATTTCATAATTTATAGTAACATTAGAAATTCATAAATGTACATGCACATATTATAAAATTTGCATATCTCTTTCTATTATCTGTGCGTCTCTGTTGGATCAATTAATGCATAAACATAGCGCTGATAAGAAAAATGAAAAATAATATTTTTGTATTTCTAATATTGTGTATATACTTTTGCCTCAACTTCGTTTCAAATTAACATCGATTATTCAGACAATAAAAATGAATGTATAAGAACGTAGTTTTGCTTGAAAAATACTAAACTTACGAATGGCTCCCTCGATGTGCCATCGAAAATACGACACTGAGCACTCGCAACCTCTTTAAAGTAGAAGCACTCGGTTATCCGCATTCGAAGGCCTCGTAATCGTCCACTTTCTCTGGACAACCTAGACTCTTTAACAGATCCTATTCACTGAGTCAACTAATCGAGCTTCATAAGGGTCTGGGTTGGGCTCCGATTTTTTCGTTTCATTCTTCTTCGGCATGGGTGTAATGTCGAAAGTAAAAGTCAGCTCGGAAGAAAGTTTCCGGGTCCGACTGACCCTTTACCTACGTAGAATTGAAAACTAGGTCAACTATTTATGAGATGAGGTTTAGCCCTGCTTTTAACGATCTACCTTGAGGAGACTCTAATGACCCAGGTTTAGTAACGATCCAGGCCGAGAAATATTCTCCGAAGACGGATACCGGAAGGAAAGTAATACTCGCCGGTAATGATCCTCAGAGGCACCTGGGTGAAGGTCAACACGTATTACGGCGCGCGGCATTATTAAGTGTCTAGTTTCTTCTCGATCATCGTGCAACCCGCGCGCTCGTGAGTGCGTACGGAAGAAATGGTTACGTGTAGCAGGCTGTTATATTAGTACGTTAACCAGCTTCGTGAATCCTTATTATTCGGGTCAAGGAAACTCTCCTATATTCTAGCCGGCACTGACGGTGGAAAAATCCCATTCAGCGATAACAAGTTCATATTTGAGTACCGATAATAAGCAAATCGGCGGGAAATGGGTGCTGAAAAACTTTCTTGTCAACTCTTTTCCGAACAAATCGACGTCGTAATTTCAAACGTTTCTCCTCTCTCTCTCTCTCTCTCTCGCCTTAAAAAATGTAGCTTAATGTATGTCGGATAAAAAATATTGTAAAATTGTTATTATATTTGTACAATGGTTTGTTTGACCGATTGCATTAACATACCCGGCATTATCGATCAAGCGATCGATTAATGCACATGCTAATCGAAAGCTTGGCAGCCAACGCCGAGGCGGGACAATGCGCCGCGTACTTTACGGAACGAATCATCGTCATTCCACCCTCGTTCTCTCTCGCTCGTTCCGTCTCCTCGAGCGGATCCAATTCCGGAAGAAAGCTGCACGAACAAATTCCGCGTCGGCCGAGATGGTGAAATTGCGCAATTTTTCCTCGCGCCCTGACGTCAGCGGCCATTCAGGAGAGCGCCGCTCGGCTTTCACACGGATCTTGCTTTGTTGTCTAGATACCTACATAAGTAGACTCATTGCGGCAGCTTGACGAAAAGAAAGGAAAGACCACCGCAACGAACGAATTTTATTCCGTTTGATTTGCATTTTAAACCGACCGGATGTCCTGCCGATTATAAGTACTAAAAATATTATTAAAATAATCGAAAGATTAATGAGTAGAGGAGAAGGTGATATTGTAGCTCCTCGTTTACATTTTGTACAATAATTTCATAACCAATTAAGATTTATTAATAATCAATATTTGTGAGCAAGTGAAAACTTCACAATTACATTCGTCAAAAGGTTATTTCATCGATTCTAGACTTAAGGTTATAAAATAGTTGCCGCATAGGACGTTATTTATAAAAGTGTGGCGACATTGTATAATGGATCGAAGAGGAACAGGAGTGGTAGTATGACTTCCCACTAAAGTAGATTAAAAAAATTAGTTTTGTTTAAGAAGACACATTGTCTCGAGACTTTTGAACTTATCTTGTTGACTGTTAAGGACGCTGACTGTGGAACAATTAACTAAATTAACTATTTAGCAGCAATTAAATGACCTACTTTACAAATTTCTGTAATAAAAAACCCAGCGACTTTAGGACGCCCTATATGTTCGTTCATTGTAGCACTTTAGCCGAAGCAGAGCAAGATGGCACGAGTTTTTGTCAGCTGAAAAAGAAAACGACAAAGTTACGGTTGTTAACTGCAGATGCCTCGGAATAAAAATGGGTCAAGTCGAAAAATCAATAGTTCGCGGCTAAAAGAAAAACAGGTGTGGAAAGTTAAATACGCGCGGCACCAATAACGCGCGGACGTCAACTATTAAGAATTATACGTAACTTTATATTCGTTCTTATATACTAACAGTATTATAATTAGTAACGGTTACTAACAGTATATAATTACTTATTACAGCAGTAAATATATTTAATATATCGACGTCTCTATCGATGTAACTAACCTGCTTCTTCTTTTCGATCCGGTGGAACGTGGCCACGCGATGGATGCGCAGTTGCATCCTTTTTACCTGACGTTTCATTTATAAAATGTAAAATGCTAATAAAATACAGCCTATATAGTTAGCGTAAATCAATTCTAGAATTCCCGGGGGAAACTCGCTCGTTAGAATTCGATAGAGCTGAAGTGGGTCATCTACAACCGTATCTTCCGAGTGACTTTGACAAATAACGCTGCAATGATGCTGTAAATAGTGGCACGCGCGTTTCATCATACGATCCGTGCAGATATTGTCGCTGGCATTATCGGGGCAATTGCTCCGTGTTGTGAAAGCGATTCTCCCAGGTGCTCTGAGACCGACGGTGATCCGTATTCCGGTATCTCGTGAAACATCGCCGAAGTACATTCCGCGCGATCCTGGCTATCCGCAACACCAATGGCAGGAAAGTAGCACCGTCCAAATATCGGCAGAGAGATCGAAATAGTTTACATATTTTATTTATAACCCTCGATCGAAATAGTTTACGTATATTTTATTTATAACCCTCTCTCTCTCTCTCTCTCTCTCTCTCTCGCATCTACAGCCTCCGTCCATATTATTAGACGCATCTTAATTTTTTACAATTCATTGATTTCCAAGAACCAGCTTTGTAATACTCATCTATCGATTGAATTATGTTAAGAAACCATTATTCTACAAAGGGTACTTTTCATGACGTCATTTCACTTGGCTGTTACAATGATCTCGAACAAGTATGAACTCCCGTTAATTGCATTGTCGATAACAACGAGAACAGACGTGAGTTTCGAGTGTGCGTCTATTGAAATTTACTTTGATTTTTGCTTATTCGCAACCCGAAACCTCAAATTCCTCGTTTACTGGAAAACCACTATAAATATTGCTAACAAAAATTATAGGTGGAACGAGTGATTCGACGCCTCAGAAGGTTGCAGAGATAGAAACGCCGACTGACACCGAAATTTGCTCGAATCGAGCAGACATAAGATTAGCAGCTTCTCCTCTCCTCCTAACCTGTGTTCCATTAAAGAATCAAAGCACGTCTGATAATACGGCCAAGGACTGATCGTAGATCGATTTCGAGGACGAAGTTTCATTGCAATGCGTGTGCCGACTTCCGAGATGCGAATCTAACTTCGTCGCGTGAATGTCATTGACCGCCGCCAAGAGATGGTTATCCATCTTGCCGCTTGCGAGCGCGCACCGGCTGGAGAGAGAGAAAGAGAAAGAGAGAGAGAGAGAGAGAGACTTTTCGTAAAAACTGTAACGTGGATATCGCACGTTCGGAGAGGACTTTCTCCGGAGGCGCGCGCGCTCGCTCGCTCGCTACTTACGTACGTACGTACGCAACGAGAAGATCCGGTATTCTTGGCACACAACGTACCAGCCTGGAACAGTTACCGTAGCCCCCCCTCCCCCGAGAGAAAGAGAGAGAGAGGGGAGCAATTAGACTCTCGCGATTAAGCTCTAATCTCTCTCGGATTCCGCACGGCTGAAACTCGTCCTCGGATTACCGCGAAAGGCGGCGCGCGGATACGCGGATTTATGAGACGCGGGAGCGCGTTAGCCGCACCTGAATCCGTGCCTTACCATCGCGCTCTCGCGAATTCCTGCATTTGTCTACACACACACACACACACACACACACAAAGACAGACAGACACACATGTACACGCGGGCACGTGGATCGTGCGGAGCGTGCATCGCGATGAAGCGCGCGAGCAAAAGAATCGCCGTAACATTCGCGCGAGCAGGCAGCCCGCGCGCGAGTCTTACAATTACCGTGTATTACCTTTCCTTTCTCTATGACGAAATGTGAAATAATATGCGAAACTAAGCACGTACTTCGGCGCATCGTGGTAAAAACGTTTCGCACTTCAGCAACAATGGGACGCGATCTACACCGAAGGAGGGAAGTGCATTCGAGTAAACGTTCGCCAAGGAGTATTGGGGTAATGATTTCACTTGGGTCGGATTAAGTGTGTTTATTGAATGTATTTGAATGTAATTTGCTTTAATACAAGCGCTTTCTCTCTCTCTCTCTCTCTTTCTTTCTCAGTTATACTTGCTCTCACACAGTGATGGATGGACGGACTTCACGTAAGGTGCGAGAGCTTATATTTTTCTCTCGCTACAATTTGCGACGCGCGACGATCCCGTTGAAAATCATACTTTCCCCCCCGTGAAACCGTGAAACGGAGAATTCCCCGGAGTCCGACGAGTGTGATATCCGTTCTCATTGGCCGATCATACACGCCGCATTCCTCCGCATAATTGCGATCTTAAATTCCTCTCTCCACGATGGTAGATAAGTGAAGCCCGCGTAAGATATGAGAGATCGCTTGTATTCTTTCCTCTCCGCTGCTACGAGAGTTGCGGCGTTAACATACGATTATATCGTTGGAAGTCGGATTTTTTTTCCCCCGGTTGCGAGGCAAGAAATCTCGCGCAGAGCCCGACGTCAATCCGTTCACGGTCAATCATACACCCCGTATTCCTCATACACATACAGTGGCGGTCTCAGTCTTCCTCGCATAATGGCGGATAGACGAACGCTCCGTGCGAGATGCACGAGATCTCGCGTATTTTTTTATTCGTCTCTTACTACAATTTGTAATAATAACGACGTGCGATTGCATCCTCGTAAGGAATCGTATCCCTCCTTTCCGCGGATGAAAGGAGGATCTCTGGCGGTTCGAGCGCGGCGTTTTCGCCCGATCGCACGCACTCTCCGATAGCGATCGCCGATTAAGAGAGCTCTCCCTGCGCACGAATCGGTCGAATGTACGGCAACGTAAAGTTGATCGACACTTTTCGAGGCGCCACGATAGGCACGCGGAGGTATGCAGCCGCGGATCTGTGACCGATTTCTCATCCGGCGGCGCCGAATATAGGAATTCGACTCGTACCGACGACGACGCGCGCGCGTACGCGTCGATTTCGATCGCGGCGGTGCCGCTCGATCGCCCGCCGTCGTCGTTCTGCTAAGTCGAACGGAAGGTTTAGTTGCGACACACTTTCCGATCACGAAGTCCCCGGCGCTGTGACGCGCCCACGAGGATTAACATTACAAATTGCGAGTGCATCAGCGCGCGCGCGTCCCAGCGACGACGTAACCGCCGATCAGGCGTCTTGATCGATCGTCACACGCGCGATATTATGCGGAAACGGCTTATAACCCACTTATCGAGCGCGATCGCTCGACCCGTCTAGGAATCTTGATCGAGGAGCATCCTGAGTATGAACAGTGTGACTTGTGATACTCAGTACAAGGTCGTGACGCGATGGCAAAATGAGGGAAAGCGAGGAAGAGACGGCCGAGACGACGATTCGCTCATTTTTTCCAAGTTGATGAGAAATTGCAATGCCCGCAGTCCAGCTGATTAAAGGCTCTCGACAAGTATAATGTGTTTGGATAATAATAAGTAATCCGTCGTAGTTTGGCCTCGATCCGTCAACGACGGTGATGAAAACTGAATCTTTTCAACACACCTACGTAATTTTGTCGCATCCCTTTATGAAGAATCGCACAATCGCGGCAATTATTTTCGCGTCTCCTTTCTTGTCTTCAGGACACGTGAATTCGCCGTTCGAACGAAACAGCGTTCTCCTCGCCGATTTGTCCTCACAGCGGAGAACCTCGGTAGATTCAGCGAAGCGATCCGTCAAAAACCGGCGATTAACACTCTCGACGAATCGCTTCGCCACACGATAATCAGCATCAATTTGCCGCCCCGGCGAATTATATTTCTCCGTGTGCAAAGTGCACACACGGGTGTAACAGGAACGTGTCGGAGACGTATCGGCGCGACGTTGCGTGCCGCTGAAAAAAAAAGAAAAAAAGAAAGAAAAGGATCAATTTCTCGGATCTTTCGATCCGCGAGAGGCGCGGGCCGAAATATGAACGTCGCGAATTCTCCGCTCGACGGAGGAGAGATCGCAACGAAGTGGGTACACGACATCGACACATCGTCGCAGCCCGGTCGTGCCCGATTATCCCGCGCGCGAGAAGAGATCTCCCGAAGCGATTCCCCGAAGACAATCGCTTTGTGGGCGTTTATTACAGGTACCGCGCGCGCCGATGTATACCTTATACCGTCGTAATTTTGGGTCACTGAATCGCTGACTTTCTTTCGCCGTCTCTTCAGCCACGACCGGGCGAGAGAGAGAGAGAGAGGTGCATAGAGTGCACTCGGCAAACCTTGACGAACGGCGGAAAAGAACGGCCCGGTAATTACGGTGAGTGGCGGATAAATCTTCGTCGCGTTTCCCCGACGCGGTTCCGCGGCGTGACGTTCGAATTCGCGCAAGACGAATTGCGGGCACGACGGCGATTGGCACGGCAAGATGTATGCACTCGATGCACCTCGCTTACTTAACTCGGGAATAAAAATTCGACGGTGGCCGGATCGGTGGCGAGCGATCGATCGAACGATCGGCAGATTTCGCGCCGGCCATCCGAGTAAACTACTTCCCGCCGCTCAAGTCCATTCCGAAGTTATGTCTGAAGCTCTTCTCTCTTTTTTTTTTTCTTTTCTTACGTATTATATAATCTCCGGGGAGTGCTAATGAGACTTTAATCTCTCTCGGCTCCGTCGCTGCTTCCGTTGCACCGCGCGGCGCGTGCATCGCGCGAGTCGCTGACTCATAGTTATTGCCTGATTGTTCGTAGTCCCGTGTGAGAAAAATTACGGGGGAGAAGAGCGACTAACTGGCTGACGGTGAAGCGACGTATCCATGTTTCCCGGCTGTAAAATATTCAAGTCGGATGGTACGTGAACTTCGTCCACTATGTACAGTAATTGCAGCTAAAGTAGCAATTTCCGCTCGCAAGCGCGCTCAGCGGTGTTATCAGCGTCGTTTGATTTTTTGTCACGCTGAAGTATCCTTCAGCTTTCTTTTTGTGAAAATTCAAGTTAGTAAAGTAAATTATACGTGAGTAGAGTAAATGAAGGACAAATCGGCGGTAATTTATTGGACAATTTTGTCTCGTTATGTAAGTTTTCAACTTTTTAATTCACTCTCGACCTTGCGCCGATCTTTATCCTCTTTCGCCGAACTTCGCGAGAAAATCGGTCTCTTCTGTAAATCGAGATACCTGAGTTTACTGATTTTTCAACCGATACATCCTTGTTGGGAAAAATATCATTTCACGGATTACAGTTGAAATTACCGGTGACTGATTTCCCCCTGTTTTTCTCATTTGCTTAAGACGTTCGGAAACATGTCAGGAGATTTCTTTCCACAT
Source organism: Dinoponera quadriceps (assembly GCF_001313825.1). Classification (NCBI taxonomy): domain Eukaryota; kingdom Metazoa; phylum Arthropoda; class Insecta; order Hymenoptera; family Formicidae; genus Dinoponera; species Dinoponera quadriceps. The sequence goes on along the minus strand of NW_014556795.1, from coordinate 1,285,776 downwards.
AATAAGGAAGTAATATACATCGTAAAATTAAAAAAAAATTGTTTACAAACATCTTAGAGAAAGTACTTATTTGCAAGACAATATGTAATAATTTTCCCAAGACCGCCGTGTATTTCGGCGGAGGAGTTTCCCCGGTTTACGTCCGCGCGCATAAATGATAATTTTACACCTTCGACACGCAAGACTTTAGAGTCCCATAAACAAAGTATGTCGGTTTTGACGCTTCCCTTCCAACGTTCGAACATCGAAATGCTAAACAGATATCAAAGTAGACCTTCACCTCGCCTTACTCGACGTCAACCTCGCCAAGTAAACGCGAACGATAAGCGCATCCTCGGCCTTGCGTGTCTCGAGGAAAATGTTTCCCCAAACAACCGAAGGCCTCGTTGTGTGTCCGCGAGAAAAATGAAAAAAAAAAAAGAAACGGCAGGTGGTCTTGTTTTATCATCACTCTCCTCGTCGCTCGCCGAGTTACTTGTTGTTTCTACCTCGGTTTCTAATACCCGGCCGTCCGGAGGAGGATCGCGCAATTTCTGGGACAATCCGTACAGATTCGAGATCTTAGTGTGTCAGTGTGCCTATATGCTAATCGGCCGTCGACGAGTAGTTTAACGCTGTAATATGCCCTGACGCGCGCGAACTCACTCTGACAGGCCGGCTGTGTGCGCGTGTAACGCCGTGTGAAATATAAATTGCCGGTGTACGTCATCGAAAACGTCGAGCGGGCGCCTAACTCGCGATGCGCGCTCGTAGAAAGTAGTTTCGCAGACCTCCGGTCTATCTGTTTATCGCGGCTCCGGCGCTGCGTGGTCGCGTAATAACGATCGCGGATCGCGAAATGATCGCGAAAGTAGAAGAGCCGCGCGCGGTGAGAGACGCGAAAAATATTTACCTCCCTAACGGGACAGCCCGACGCGTGACGTGCAATTAGCGACCCGCTGTCTTATCATTACGCGAAGACTGTCTCACACATCGGACACGATCCTATCAATTTCTCGAATATACCCGCGGCGTATCGGTCGCGTATTATCACCCCGCCGTTCGTCGCTCCGAAAATGTTACTCCCTCCGTCGTGAGCCGTCGCGGAAATTCAGGTAGCTCGTCATATTCTGTCTCTTGAAATTACGGCCGAGTTACTACGCGCGTCTGCAGCCGATGAGTACAATGTAAATCGACTTTTGTATACGTACTCGTCGAATTCGAGACGTTTCGCCGAGTAATCCGAGTCCGCAAAGTTACGTTCGCGAAGGGAGGTCGTGAATTATGACGCGTTAAATGTATATACCGACTGAATTTCGAGAGAACCGTTGTTGATAAGTATCGCAATTGTGTAGAAGAAATTCCAACAAGTCGGACACATCGTTTGACTCGCAGAGGAGGTTGAGGCACTGCAACGAGTGTTCTCCTTCAATTTGAACCACGTTTCACTCAAATTAGCCATCCCCGCGGAATAGTACCATTTCACGCGGCATTCACGCAGTAATACGACTAAGGACCGGATGCACTAACATCGCTAGCGCCGGTTAACTAAATTTTCCCACTCTCCCTGCCCCCTATCCCCCTCTCTATCTCTCCTTCTCTATCCTTCCCTTTCTCTCTCTCTCTCTCTCGCCACCGCACATGTTATATCGCACATACGCGTGCGTTACACCAGGGGGACTGTAATTTAAAAAGGGATAGCGAGCCTCTAACCCGGGATTAGCGGGGACTCGAGATGCAGCTCAGTCCAAACCCACGTCAGTATACGGTATTTAGTAAAGTAGGTATCTATGCCTATCCATCTAGCATATGCGCCTCACGGCCAGTGAAACGTTATAATACTGCTCTTATCGCAACCGTGAATTGTAATACTTGCGGATTGCACAATATCGCGCATCTTGTCGCTTCATTAGCCGCGAATTAATTGGAAAATCCTTCCTCTTTCTCCGTATTTTACCGCGATAACCCCCGTCCCGTGCTCTATTTAGTTTTAAATCACGGAAAACCCGGCACGGTCTTTCCGATTGTGTCGTCGTGTCGGCCTTTCTCTGCAAATAATCGAGTTTTCTTGAACGAGACGACGAGATTTTTACTCAAACAAATAATAATACTTCGTATGGGTATATATTGTTTCTATGGAACAAATTTTAGTCAAATAAATGGAAATACGAAATCTAGAGAAGCCTCTTTCTCCGTGCAGCGACTTTTGTGCGGTCCCGGATGAATCCGAGTGATTTCTACTCGCATCGATGCATACCAGGTTAGTCCGGATGTCGCCGGTAGAGGAACGAAGGTCGGACGTGGATCGGAAAGATTTTTCCCAACGAAATTCCTCGTCACTCGTGGTGTGTGTTCGATCGTAAAAGCGCGGTCGTGCAAGGTTTTTGCTAAAAATTGCACACTTTCTCCCGGTGAAAGACACAATGCTTCTCGCGTGGTACGTAAAAGCAAAACGACTGAACGCTCGCCCTGCCCATTCCGGATCTCGTCGACGTCATTAAAAAGCGTTCCATTTTCCCTTTTCTTATATCGACGTGCGATGACGACGTCGTTAAGTCAGTCGACACGCTCACTTTCACCGCCCACGCATTAATTTTCTATTCTACCAGACGCGCATTTACGCGGGGCGATGATTCACTGTCTCTCGCGCCTTTACCTCTAAAAGAAGCGTAAAATCATTGCGAGCGGAGAAAGACTAATAATTAGAGCGTGAAACGGGCATCCTTCGAGATGCGTAAATGCGTACAGCAAACAATTTCAAATATTATCAGAAAAGACCGGACCCTTGTAAAATCCTCTTTAATGTTTCGGTAAAATTTTAATTGCACTTGCAATCACGTCTGCTCGCGTTACGATTCGCTTTTCTCTGCTTACTTCCAGTTTTCCTCGATGAATATTATTTCCCATTTCTTCGCATTTATTGTCTATTCAGCCTCCTGTTTAATATATTACACGTCGATAAAGAGAATAATACTGAACCCGGCTTATGAAATGTTTGTTAAAGATGATCGTAAAAGAAGCAGTTCTCTGATGGAAAGTATTATTTTCCACATGTACAAACGAACTTTCCTCTTAGAATTTTGTATTGTTAAGAAATTGTACGTCGATTAAATAATCCGTACATGAAGGAGACGAGACATCCTGTTTACGCTATGCATTATTAATCCGGGTGTGAGTCAGTGAAAGGACAATTCGTAGTTGTTTTCATACCGTCATCGCGCATGACAATATCTATAAGCAGAACTACTCCCTACTTTCACTTTTCACTTTTATCGCTCCGCGTCCTGCAAGTCAACGACATGCCGGACATCCCGGATGTTAGGAATGACGTCAATGAACGGTTACGAAACTATTTCTCGAAACATGACACGGATCTCTGATGGGGAGAACCTCCGGTTGGAATTTACGAGACGAACGAATCGATTAATAATTAACATTAATTGATGATCTGCTTCGAGCGTGCGCGCAGTATTCGCGGAAAAGTCTTCCGCCGAATTGGTTTCGTAACGCAACGTTGCGTTCGACGCCGATATTCCGCGCACACAGAGGAAAAATATCATTCCACTGTTGGGAAAAGCGATTATTCAGTTGAATTTCTCCGCTCGAAAGAAAGCTTTGGCGAGGAAAATTTCGTTGACACGCGCCCGTCGAATGTTTCATCACTGCGGTCTGAAATTTAGATTTCCCTGCACCGAGAAAAACGCTTCTTCAAATTTAATAAATTTAATAATTTTAATAAGCAAACCGGAGTTTTGTTTCAAATTAATATTCCCGATCGAAGTACTAAACTTATTAGGATTCAGGATATATTTTGAACTAATTCGACGCTCATAATGAAATTATGATATATACATATATATATATATATATATATCTGCGGGTAAGCACAAACTTATGAAATAACTCGGAACAGGTAACATTTGCGCTTGAATTTAGCATGTATTTCCCCCGTACGCGGGGGGAGGGGGGGGGGAGAAAATTTATAGAAATGCGTGAATCTCTTCCGCTCGCAATTTTTCTCATTACAAAGTTCGAGATGAGTTTCCGCGTATTGAGGGGGGCGTCGGCGTATTGCCGGTGCGCGTTTATGCGATACTTCGCGAAATACATTCAAGGAACAATCGGTGTTGCCTCGAGAAGGTCCGCGCGCGCGCGCGATCGACGCGCTTTTTTTTCCTCTCGGGAAGATCGAATCCCTCCGACAACGGCTCGGATACGCTCCTGGGCTCTGCTCACTTTCACCGGCTGCACATCCTGCGCATCCGGAGTGGTCGAGATTCTACAGGTAAATAGGATAACAGACGCGACGGGTACACGAGCGAGCGAGCGAGCGCTCTTCTTTCAACGCCTTTCATTCAAGATCGCGTTTAAGTGGAGCTCGCCTTTATGCAAGATTATAAGAAGAAATAGCCGAGGACGAGTGAAGATTGCGCGCTCGCTCGGGATTATTAAATTCTTCTGCCTTTTCAGTCGCGTTACACTTACCGTGCTTCGGATTNGGGGGGGGGGGGGGAGGTTCCGGGCGGTCGCCTTATTGTGGATCGACGCTCGCCCGAGGAAATAGACTATTAATCTCACCTTTTATCATTTACGCCGCATCGATCGATCGTTATCGCACTCTATCCGCGAGACGCGAAAACTTTTCATCGCACGCGAAACCGGGTAATTAAGGAACAACGCTCCCGAGAATATTCCCCGTGATTGTGTTTCGGTGTCGAGGAAGCCGGCGCGATAATAAGAATGTGTATCCCGGCGCAAAAAAGCCGGCATATCCCGAAACGACGCGTCTCTCGCTCAGGTTTGAATCTCGAAGTTTCACCCGTTCTCTTTCCCCCCGACGTTGATTTCGAGAAAGATTCGGCCGACCGCCGCCGATTCGGCCGCCGCGGGAACATCTACTCCACGAGTTCGCAGTCCGGTGAAACTCACGACGATATAATTACATTCCTCCCGTGACGGGCGAATAAACACTTTAGCATCGCGCCGCTACAACCGCCATCATTACAATGATTACAGTATTTTCTTCCGAGCATTATACACGAATAAGCTTATGAATAACCCAATAGGGCGCGCAAAAATTCGCGCACTTGAACGTCCTGCACCTCCTCTTTTTTCCTTATTCTTTCTTTTTTTTTTTTTCTTACGTATCGCTCTTGAAATTCTGCATCACTCTGCCGAAATTTCCAAGCAAATTATCTCTCTTTCGAAGAGCAGGAGGAGTCTTCACGCAGCCCTCGTCCTCGAAAATATTAACGGCACCATGAACAAAATCAGGTTACGCATATTACTTTTTTGGACAAAACGAATTTGTTCCCATATATTTGCATATTTTACTTCAAATATTTGCGTATTTTGCAAATCCGCCAGCAAACTGGCAAAATGCCATGCTATTGTTTAATTTTGCATAACCCCAAACGCTTACAGCGGGATCAAATGTTAAATAATGAGCGAAACACTCAAGCGCACATATATTCGTATTATAAAGTTCAAAAAAATTCACGGATAATTAGAAAAAATACAAAAGAGGTAAGTCAAAAATGACCCATTCGGGTGTCGGGGGGGATTGCAAAATTTCCAGTGCTAAGCCTCTTCCACCCAAATAAAGTACACAAGTAAAATATTCTTTAAATAAATCATCCGAGTGAAATATATTTACTCGATCCAGAATAGAATAAAATTTACCGGATCCAAGTAAATATTTGCTAGAAGGAGGAGGAATATTGGAGTAATTAATTACTCGAGGCTTCCTTTTCTCTTCCTTTCTACGTAGCCACTCAAATCGCACGGTATTTTACCCGAGCTTCCCAGCAGACGTTGCAAGTGTGTGGCGGCCACCTTTTGCACTCTCCCGCCATAAGTTCCGCAATGCGATCGGATCGGAGTAGATTCGCCGACAATAGCATCGCAGTTGGCTTTCCCCGCGATGGAATTCGAGCCGCATCGATACTGCGCGAGGGCGGGCGGGGGAAGGGAATCGCATCTAGCACTCCGCGGCTTTTGCGAAGTGTATCCGGAATCGATTGGCGCCCGGCATTCGCAAACAGGATATTCGCCCGCCGACTGTTAGATTCGTTCTGCCCCGCGTGTCCATCAATTTGTACGGGCCATAATCGCTCGGGCAAATTCCGTTCGCGCGCATTACCGCATCGCGCACCACGCGTGATACGCCCGCCGATGATGATATCTTTCCCGGGCTTTTGCGCCACGGGATAATTGCGCCCGGCGGATTTGCAACGCGCTTGATCGTGTGTACTTTCGAATTAAGTATCTCTTTACGCCCGCTCGCTGTATCGCGATTCTCATTCCCGCGGCACCGCTCCCCCTCGGAGATCCTTCCAACTGGTTTCCACCGGCCGCCGATCTTCCGTCGTCACGGGCGCCCGGGCGGAATCTTTCTCGGATAAAAACGCGCCGTCGATAATGTTTCCAACGGCACGCGTAATCGGGGCGAATCCGCTTGAAATTCGATCGGCGATATCATTGATATACTTAATATTTTCATTACCGGAACAATGCGGTAGCTTCGACGATATTTGCCATTGTATCAAGAAGATTCACTCCAATTACGCTGCTGTTGGGAATTTTATCGACTCGGTTTCTTTTTCTCCTTTCCTGTGCGTCATATCATTTCCCCCGATCGCGAGTGCGTTTATTTGGAAAACTGAGAACGGTAATAAGAAACAACAGACCGAGCGTATGCAAAGCTGCTCGACGGGAGTATCTGCGCCGCGCGGCGGCGGTATCTCGCTCGAAAAACGACGTTCGAGCGTCGGGGGGAATCAATTGAAAGTTCCCGGGAATGCGTTAATTCGCATCATNCCCCCCCCCCCCCGAGTCGAGCGACGAACATCTCGGTACGAGACCGGTAGCTAATTACCGGCGCATTGTTACCGCCGGTACCAACAACCGTCTGAATCACGGTGACTCGCGAAATCTGAATCAGCCCGGCCAGCGAAGAGGACGCTCTGATTCCTCAAGCAATCAGAACATGGCGATCGGCGTTCTCTGGCCCTGAACAGGTTACGATCGGGTGGCAGAGCGAGAGAGAGAGAGAGAGAAAGGGAGAAAGAGACTCGGCTGCAAGTCGAGCTGCAATTTCGATCCGGGGATCCTCCGGAATGGCGGATACCGAGGCGCACGTAAACCTGAAAAATCGAACGTCGACGACATCGTCGGCGACGTCGTCGGGCGCGAGGTTTGTAATCGGTGAAACGTAACCCCGCTTATCCCTCGAGAAATGATAATAACGCGCCGGAAGCAGGGAGAAAGAGAGGAAGAAACTGGCGGAGGTACTTTTTACCGGGGCTGGAGGCACCGAATTCTCTCTCTTTCTCTCTCAGGTGATGCGTCGGATGTACTCGCAGGTATTTTACAGCCTCGCGAGAGCCGGTTGCCCGCGGATTATCGACCTGATGGCGAGCGGTGCACGCTTCGTACACATGGTTTATGGATCGTGGCCCATACTCGGATGCTCGGCGGATACTCGGCCAATGGAACGTTCCGAATAATACTTTTAGTTATACCGCCGGGGCCGATTAACAAAAATCAGGACGAGAGCGTTCTCAGTCGGCGACGACGGCGCGATTGTTAATGTCGCAGCCGAGTGATCGCGCGCCTCGCCTGATGATCGATTCCGGCTGAGAGATCGAGCTTGCGAAAGCTCACCGACTCGGATTAGAATACGGATTAGAGTCCGGACCACACTTTCTGATCGAAAGTGGCGTCTGGTTTGTCACCAGCGATGCTCCCGGGCGCAGTCGTAAAAACTAATTAACTCGGGCGGAACGGCCGAGAGATACCGCTGTCGCGCGGGAACGGTCACGGGGAGCTGCATTTTTAATTTAATTTGCTCTCAAAGCCGCCAGGCTGGGGGATTAATTTACTACCGCGTCCATTTGTTACCGAGCTCGGTGTAATCGCCTCGTAATCCGCGCGAAGATCGCGGATAAAGCTATCACGAATTGGCGATCGCGGCGATCAACACTCGGCGTCAAGTCGTCGTGTCGAGACGCGGACTCTCTCTCTCTCTCTCTCTCTCTCTCTTTGAAGGTAGTTTGCCGGGCGATTTCGGTCACGTCGTAGAGCGCTCGTCACGCTCCTCGTAGACGCGCGCGCGATCGCCGGCACATCCGAGAGGGCCGCCGGTTCTCGCGTGAACGCACGAGCGGCACGAGGAGAAAGTTTCTCGAAGCCAGGAAGTGAAGTAGGCCACGACTTTGACCGCTCGCAAGGTCCATACTCCCGTGGCATGCCACTTCGTAGTGTCTCATTCCTTCTCCCATGCGCCTGCACACACCACGGCGCGCGTGTGCGTGCGGATACGTACGTCTCGCCGTGATCATCCGGCGGTATGCGGCTCATCGGCAGACTTCCACCGTCGCGCAATATTCTCTACAGGGTGGCCCAGAAAAGGTGGAAATCAGGGAGTACGGACGGTATTCTTTGAACAGCGCCGACTTTCCCCCGGAGAAAAATTTCAGCCCGGCCCGGCCGCGGTAGATTTCGGCCGCTTTCCATCTAGCGATTTATATCAAACGAGGATAGCCTTGCCGAGGACGCAGGAGTCTTAAACACGTTCTTTTTAAGGTTTTTAGATCGCAAACCGTAGAAAGTCCACCGCAGAAGATAGAAGGTATCCTTATGTTATAATACTTCCCCCTAATAATATAGGATTTAAAATTTCATCACGATTCAGCGGGCGAAATAATATTCGAAAGACGCGTGAAAAAAGCGATATCCTCCAACATCGATGCCTTTCTAATTCACATATCGATATATCGGTGTTACGTATTTCGATTCGTAGCGATACGAAGTATCGATACTACTACGCGGCTCCTTGCGCTTAAAAACGCAAATAACTAACGAGATTTTAATTAGCGTGCAAAAGTTTCCATTCCACTCGACTCGGCTGTTTCGTGAGCGGGAACTTCATTTGCAGCTTAATTATCGATTAGATGTCAGCGCGCGTCGCTCCACGTCCGCGTTGGCGTTACGAAAAATCGCGCGGTGTTCGTCAGCCTCGCGCTCGCTTCGCGTAATCAAAAGAAAATGTTTTCGGGTATCTCGGAATTGCACGGCGGCGATGCTAGGCTGCGGCGCGGCTGCGGCGGAAGGAGGGAAATTTATGCCCCGGCGCAACGATGATAATGTATTCTATTACGATTTTAATTGAAACAAATTGAAGCCGCACGGTGGTCATAAGCGAAGGGAGGGGGGCAAGCGTTGCCATTGAATCCGTGATAAACGGAGCCCTTTTATCGAAATTATTTATTATAGCGCGCCGCGCTGCGCCGCGGCGATGAGCCGCATAAATAACGCGCAATCGTAAAACCGGGGGAGAGAAAGTATTTCATACCTTCTGCGCTAATATCGCGGCATAAAGCATACTTAAATTCGAGTTAAAGCTCTCTGCAGTTCGCTCACGATGATTCCATTTCCGGAAGAAAAGAGCGCGACACACGAGTAACATTTGTTCGATCCAAGTGAAGCACGGTCACTCCGATGTCCCTTGGAAAATATTTACTACAAGTGGAAATAAAATTTACCGTATAGACAATGTGATGTTTCCTTCGTATAATTAAACGTATACTCGTTACATGTTAAAACAATTGCGACAAGTATTGAGTTCATAATGCTGAGAGTATCGCGGAACTTTAATTTTAGAGAATATTTAATGGGCAAAAGAATCAAAGTTTAAAACACTAAGTTTCTCCGGTGAAAAAGAAATGTTACGTAATTCTAGTAAGTCCCTTAAATTTAGAACAACATTACATACGACAATTCATTTACAAGTTAAAGTATCACTGCGTTCGAGGAAATATTTACTCTATAAGCGATCAAGATATATTTAAATTGACAAAAATATTGCTTGATTTAAGAGACTGAAAAACAGGTAAATACGTTTACTTGCTTCTAGCACTGTTTTCTTCTGCGCGCTCGCGTCACCTTGTTACTCATATGTATTACTTTTTGTTTTCCCTTCATTTCATTCCTTTCATTCCATCTAAAGTGTTTGTATTTGAATCGAGGATAATCGAACGGCAGCAAAAGTCAGTTCGATGTACGACAGAGATTAATTGGATCGACAGAGACAGAGAGGTGATTAAATAGTTCACAACGCGAGAGAAATTCCAATAATTTAATTAGCATGCAGACGATGATTACGTTGCCGGTCATACTCGAGCGTGTATTGAGGATTAAACGTCCATTGATCTTGCAGAATTAGTCCTTTCTATGTGCTCTGTTGATCTCTCTGACGGTACGATATCATGCCGGCATAAGTGATAAATAATATCATGTCAGTGCGCTCCAATTGCAGTCGTCACACATATTCCCTCATTTTGCATCAAGGATTTTTAATAATATATGATTATTCACAGAAAATGCGCTAGAATCCAATAATTACCTCTTTCTCAGCCTCTTAAATCAAGGAATATTTTTATCAATCTAATCGGCCTAATCTTATTTTAATAGTTTGTAGTAAATACTTGCTCGAACGTGCAATAATGCCTGAATTTAATAAATGAATGTAATTAATGAACTACTGAATGTAAGTGTAAAATCGTTCTTCGTTTAAGAGAATTTGTTTTTTAATTATACTTATATAAAGTGAAGTAATAACTATTACCACTTTGATTGAACCATCGAGACTTTCGAAATATAAGAAGAGGAGAAAAATGTATCTAATAAAAATTGTATATGTGTATACTGATATCAACGATTATCAGTCCCAGACGTCTTCTACAAATGTAAACTTTCGTCATTTTCGTCTTGAATGAAGTCGTTAATAAAATATTTTTATTTCTCGAAAATATTCAAGGTGGTAATAGTTATTGCCGCATGTTGCATGTAAAATACACATACATACATAGTTACACGTATAATATAATTAATAATGATCTGAAAGAGAGATGTACAATTCATAATTATACAAACACTGCAGGAGACGTTAATTAAAAGCTTCTTTTTTCACCGCACACAATATTCACGCAGGATGACGGGATATTTCCCCGTCCGCCAGGCTTCCCCCGTAATATTACGCAAGGTAGGAGCGCGACAAAAGGAACAGGGGTTGTTCAAGTAATCGTATGAGCGAGCTTCTTACGTCATCCGCGCGCGTCGCAGCGTTTCTACTGTATCGACGCAGAAACGTGTAAAGATAAGTCGTCTCCGCGAGACTCCGAGACCTGCCCGTGAAATACCGTTTTCAAACACGACAATCGGAGATTACGCACGTCGCTTCCCGACTGGGTCAAGGTTGTTTTTCAACCTGGTTCGGACGTTCGTAGAGAGTACAGCCGTCCTTCTTCTTCTCTCTCTCTCTCTCTCTCGCGCGCGCGCGCGCCCGCGTCCGCCTTTTGCGCGCGATTATATCTAAATTTAGTCACCCACGAAGCGAGTTCACGAGCGAGAATAATAATATTTTGTTTATCTCAATTAAGTCCGCGGCATGAAAAAAAACCGGCTTTCTCGCGAACCGCTCGCGGCGCGGAGGATTTTTCTCACATCGACGCACCTCGACACATTTCTCCCGCATTCTCCCTCTTTGTATCGATCGTTGAGTCAAAAGCGACGAGTCCGCTTTATTTCCCTCCCGACCTCTCTTCTCACAAGCGACAATGAAGCCCGATCTGAGACACATATATATTCGTCATTACCAATAATGACTTGTGTTTCCCCGTTAAGTAGCAGCTTTTATCGACTTTCTCTTTACGAGTATTTCGAAAAAAGAAAAATAAACAAATAAGTATTTGCTGTCTTCGTCGGCGGTTATTTATGACTCGACTCTGCATAAATAGATATCCTCTGGTCCAGTATGTACATAACGTTTCGCATATGGCACGTGATAAAAAAAGAAATAGGCGGAAGAAGGAGAGAAGCGGTAGCCGTGAGAGGGGATTTGAAAAACCACTCACATCGTACCCAGTGACGTACAGTTTACACATTGTTAAAATCGCCGAATGGATCGGCGAAATCTATGCACTGAGAAGAAGATCTCTTCAAATTTCATCAATTTTATTTAACCCCAACAAATTCCACCATCGGCCCGCTCCAAAGAAACTAATGAGTCGAATGTCTCTCGACCGATAAGTACGATCGTTAGATTTTTCAACGAATATGTATCTTAAATTAAAAAAAATGCGTTCGAAACAGAAGATAATACCCTAATAAGAAAATTATTCGTTTCATTTCACGTATTCATCGTGGCCGGATAATATTTTATTCGGTTGAGAAATATTATTTCAAATAACAGCGTTCTTTCTGCTGAATAATCGAGCTTTCTTGAATGAGACAGTGAAATTTTTGCCCCGAACAAGCGCATTTCGCATACGTTGTTTCTATGAAAGAAATTTCAGCCGGGTAAAGAGAGATGCTAAATCTAAAGAGACCCTTTTCTCTGTGTGCGTAACGGGAAGTCCTGGGCGCTCGAGCGAAGGAAGAGCAGCTATCTTTACAGCCAATTGTACGTGCTACTGTGCCGGGATGCCCGCTTGCCAGGATGGTTAATTGCAACCTGCCGCGGCTGCTTTGTTGCCCGGTTCGGCTGATAAATACCGTCCTATTTTCCGGCCGCGCTTCGCCGCGTGCGAGGCAGGCGTTAAGGTATCACCGGTATCGCCTCGGCTGCCTTTTCGCTACCTGGCCGTCCCTGCGCCGAAATCAATCATGCTGAATGCGCTTGTCTCGTGTTACGCCGAAACTGCAACAAGCCCCGTCGGCGCTAAACTATGCAAGATAACGCGCGCCGCCGAACTTGAAACCTTCCATTCTACAAAGTAGAAGAAGCTAAAATAGCAAAACAACTTCTGTTTCAATTCTAATAATATCATTTACCCCTACTCTGATCCCGACGACGTCCGAAATTTCCGTATTCGCTACTCTATCGTCAAAATCAGTCGTTCAAAGTAGCGTTAAAGCCATCGATTAGCGCATCCGCGGAATAGGATACTTACATCAGCGCGGTCGATGTAATTAAACGAATGCGCTAATTCGCGAAATATTCGTCGTAATTAGACGCATCGCGTTTGGGCTCGCGAGTTCGGGGGAGTTCCATCGTATTACCGTTCCGTAATCATCGCGTTGTCACATCCGCTCTCTGTATCAGTTCGTCCGTAAATTACGACGCACCGGTGGCATCTCGCCGGCGCTGATTGCAATTAAACGTTCGGTCGCTTCGCGAAAAAGAAAAGAGAGGAGAGAAACACGCAAATAACGTCGACATGCGAGGAGAGACGAGAGGGACATCACGTACAGCTTGTAGCAATGATGATTGGAAAATCAGTGTTACGGTAAACGCACGTAAAATAGGATAAACGCGAGCGAGGAAGAAGCGCGTCCCGCGCGTTAAGAAGCGTGTTCGATTCACGAATCGGTCACGCCTCGCCGCCCAGATCGATCGGCCGATCAGCATCGCGCGATCGGCCATACTTTCTCCGCGGACACTTGCCAGAAAATCGACGGTATCTGGTTATCGCCCGGCGATCTGGATCTTCATCATTCACTTAATAACAAGAGGTAAAAGAGGGAGAGCGACGGTCGACTTTTTCGAATCGACTCGGCTCGGACACGCTGCTGTAATTTGTACGCTATTTCACGAATTTCGCGCGTACCGTCCGCAGCCGGAAGCTGAATGCGCGACAATGTGAACGAGATAACACGATATTCCGCATTTACCAAAAATTTCAACGACAGATTAATTCGNGAGGGGGAGGGTGGGGGGGGGGGTAGTTCCGGACTCAATTCGATTCAATTTAACGTCCATAACTCTCCGGACGTTAAACGGTACACAGAGATCAAGGTTTCTTTAGATTTAATATTTCGATTTATTTGACCGACATTTGCCTCGCAGAAACAACGCATGCTTGTGCGAAATATCATTTGTTTGAGTAAGAATTTTATCGTCTCATTCAAGAAAACTCTATTATCCAACCGAAAGACTCTATCATTTGAAAGAATATCCTTCAACCAAATGAAATATTACTCGGTCGCGATAAATATGTGAGATGATGCAAATAATTTCCCCGTAAGAAAATTGTCTTTCGAATAAATTTGTCACTTAAGATAGTTAGTTTCCTCTTAGCATGCCGACGATGAAATTTCTCCGGATGCGGTGAAATTCGTTAGATCTGAAGAAACCTTTTCCCCAGAGCGGGCGGAAAATTCGACGACGCCGGGGAGCCGCGATAATAAGTCGTATAGACGTGGCGAGCGGGCGAGCGAGCGTAAAAAAAAGCGGAGCCGAGAGGCGTGCAAAGCGTCAGGACGCAGCACCTGTTAGAGCCGCGCGGCGCGGGAAAGGGCTCGAAATAAGACGACTCGCGCAACACTTATGTGATTACGTCTCCGCGCGCGCGCGCGTCCTCCTTTTCTCCTCTCTCGCGTGGCGTGGTATAGTTGGCAACACTAGTTAACGCTCACGCACTTGCATCGACGATCGGCCACCGTGAGTGATAATCGCGGAGTAGGTCACCGGAACAGCGCCTTTAGCAATCTGCGTTCTTCGCCACCTTTGCGCCACGTTCGCGCACGCACGCACGCACACGCGCTCCTTGAGTGACGCGCGCGCTCGCTGCAATCTTAGATCGCGCGCAACCGTAGAAAAGAGATATTAATTACACAGTGTGTGTGTGTGGGGCCAAAGGCAATTTTCCACGTCCAGTCCGAAGAGAGAGATGAGTTATCTCGAGGCCGAAAGCGTCGCGACATACGGCCTTAAACGTCGCCTTAAATGGCGACCGTTCGATTGAAAAAAAAAAAAAAGCGCGCACGCGTGTAATAAAATCGCGCCGAATACCGATACGTCGTTCTGCTCTGCCGCATTTTATCCTCGGGAAAAAATGTTAAAAATTTCGAAATATCGCGCCGCCGCCGCCGCGCGATGTTTCGGTTATGAGGAATTTCGCGTGTAATCTGCGCGCGATCATATGACGATCCTGCAACGAGGATCGTTGAGGTTCGACGGTGATTTAAAAGGTAGAAAGGGACCTTATTTTCTTTTTCGAAATATTTGTCACACAGAGTAGCCGGAGGGGTAGGAAGGGGGAGGGGGGGTATCGCAGAGAGCATGGATCTACATTTCAGCGCACGTGCGACGCATTTCTATTTTGCGCTTCAAAGCATTTATGGTTTTTTTCACTATCTTTTTGTTTGTTCGCTTTTTTTTTTCGTTATTTTTTTTTTACGTACAACATATGTTTTTATCAAAAGCCCTCGGCGGTCGTATACGCCACATTTTAACACATTTCTGCATTTGACATATTGGCGTTCACCGATGCTGTTTGCACCAGGCAGAGTTGCCGGTGTCGAACATGAGAAGTCAAAACTAGGGACGTTGCGGTGCCATGGAAATATCGATACTAATATTGAAATGGGTATCTAATTTAGGGAATCAATGCCAAGATTAATGATACCAATGTCCGTACAAAAGTATCGATACCGATTCTGACGTCGAAATTTGGAAAAGCTTCCTTTTTAGGACGCTTTTCTTTTACTTCGGCAATCAACGAGTGACCTCTCAAATTAACGTGACATTAGAAATAGATATCGGAAAGATATCGAAACAAAGTAGCACTGACACGGATATCGAGGGGAAATATCGATCGAGGGTGACACCCGGTGTTGAAAGAAAAATATCCACGCCCAGTGCTGTATGTACCAGTAGTATCCGCAACGTCCTTAGTCAAAACTTTGGCGCGATCGTTTGAAAGGACCTCACACCATCAACGAGCGCTCGGCTTCAGATTACACCGTTCCGTCGCTCCGAGCGGAGAGAAACTTGCTTCTCTTGTTCGCGCAACGTGCAGTCGCAACGTGGGCGCGTCATTAACGCGATCTCTCCGATTGTAATTAACCTCCGTCTGCGGGGAGGATAAATACGGGCGATTGTTAGGAAACTTAAGGAGAGAACAGAGCGCGCGGTAAAAACCGAGCCAGGAAGTCACTCGTACGATGGGAAGAAACGTGGCAAGCTGCCTTCGAAGCAGGAAATGCTCGCACGCTACATAACTTCGCGCATTTGGGGAGAGGAATTCGAACACACACACACACACATACACACACATCGTGTTACTCAGCTTGGCGGTAATCTGAACGTTCCAATTGTGTCATACATTATCTCGCGAGAGAATCACATTCCTCCCGCGTCATTTCTCGTTCGCAACGAGCGATTGTTGCACCTCCGAGTGTCGCGCCTCTAAAAATGTCGTATCACCCGGCAACGATTATTTCTTATTCCTCGTACCGGCTCTCGTAGCGGCGATACACTTCGCTCGCTTTTACTCCATACGGCGGGCCGAAAACTCAACGAATAAAAAGCCAGGAGGCCGNGGGGGGGGGGGGGGAGAGGAAAGAAAGTACTTCCGTAAATAAGTGGAGCCGGCTGATTTGTTCTCGCTCTTCTCCGAGAAGAAGCCGGATAAGCCAGCTCTCAAGCCGTTCGGCTGAATCCGTGACTCTCGCTCGTTTATCCCCCGCTTAATTAGCGGACGCGTTACCGAGCGAGCGCCGCCGCCGCCGCCGCTGCGAAATTCGACGGGCCGCGAAGAAATGGATCAACGTAATGGCCGCGGACTGAAATTAGTGTGAACCATTAACTAACAGATTAATGCAAGTCGAAAATTGCGGGAGTAATTATCGACTAATTAGCGAGCACTGTACGCCAGCACGTAACTCATTACGTATAGCGCGATGCGGCATTATCGTGACGCAATAAGTATCGCGCGTAATCAACGCGCGAAAAAAGAAAAGTCTCGTCGTCGTCCAGCCTCATTCGTATATCGTCACACTCGAGAAATCTTTTATTTAGGAAGAATTCCTTTACCGGGAGAGAGAAAGAGAGAGAGAGAGAGAGAGAGAGAACGTTCTTGCCAGATCTTCCCTGAGAGACGTTACACTCCGCTCTCCGCGAAGATTTAGAAGGGACCGGGGATAAAAGTCACACGGAGAGGGGGAGTTGGTTGTCATAAAGCTTATATCTCTCGCTTGATAAATAAAAGAGCATATTCCACTCTGCAGTATATATTACGAGTGTCGTGTCAGTTGGGTGTACGAAGTCGCTCGTGGTTAACATATTGCATCCCCCGGGATAATTTTTCATATGTAATTATATATAGAACATATCCATATATAAAAATATATAATTAGGTATATATATGATATATATTTATATATAATCACATATAACTGTACTATCACTTCATATATGATTATGTATCATTATATTTAATTATACAGGGTGTCCTAGATCAACATGGACAAACTTAGCGAAGGCATTGCCAACAGATTCAGCTGGACAATAAAAAATCCTCTACCATTTTTGCAAACACGCAGAATTTTTAGTTCCTAATTATTGAAACCGCCCATATATAGAGGCCGTTTTAATTAATAATTTAAAAATTTATACATGGTTATTCGCAAAATGGTAAAGGACTTTTTTTGATTCAAAATTGCCTACAAGTACACGGTAACTGTTATAACGACAGGTTCGAAGCTCACTATATTAATATCTATCGCTAGGTACAACAGCTGTCGTATATTTGTTTATAATACTGCATATAAAGCTAATATGTTTTCTAAAAACTGAAGGATGTAGTTACATATAAATTCTCACGATATTGTAAAATACTTTTTAATCATTGTGCATTGTGTAAAATAAATCCCAACAAACAAGCCCCGGTATCCCCGTTGAATTAAAATTAAGCGGTTTGCTGAATTTTATGAAAAAAAAAAGCAGGGAGGGGAAAAAAGCGACCAACGGAGCAGCCAGAAGTATTAAGTCCGGCGATGAAGAATAACCGGAAAAGACGGATATTAAAGGAAAACAACGTTGCAGCGGAAGGGTGGAGTCATGGTGAGAGGCGCCGAAATAACGTAGAAAGTTGCGAGCGTAAAACTTGCCCTCCGTAAAGGAGTTGGAAAGTCAAGCCGCTATTTTTAACATGACACAATATGCGGAGATATGAAATCCGCGGGCGGCTTCGTACGAACGAGCGGACGAACGAGCGAGCGAACGAGCGAACGAACGAACGAACGGTAACACAGCGTGCACGTTGATTCTGTTGAAGCTGTCGATACACAGAGTACAGGGGGTGAGTATTCAGCGCCTCGGGATATCTCAGGTGTATGGAAAATTTTACAGGGAGTATCGCGGCAAATTGCCTATACGCTATGTCGCAACGTGAAACTCGTCACCTCGCGTCGCGCAATCATAATTAAAGCCCGAATTCGCGACCGACGATATCTCGAAGTAGCGGAAGTACAAAAGATTCCATTAATGCAGTTCCCTGCACTGTATGAGAGGAAAATTTCAAGAAATAAAAAATATTTATTCGGCATTAGTAACATATCTGCTTGCGCCGATATACTTCTTTTACGCTGAAAATAAAATGATCAGATTAGAAAAGATTTTTTTTTATCTGTAACTCCTCACGAAAGCAATTGTATGTTCTATTTAAATAAAAGTACTTGAAGATTCGTGTATATTACAATTATAATTTATATCATCAGTGCCCACTGAATAAAAGTATTTCAAAATATTTTCTACCCTCAATGTGTGTAGGCGCGATGACGCCGGAGATTTCGCAGTCAGGTGCGCCCAAATATTCACCCATTACGACTGCTGATTATTCGGTGAATCGGCAATGACGCTCCAAAGCAGCAGTCACTGATTGAAAATGTTCAATGCCACTGTACTCAGAGAATGGATCTGCATTAATGGAGTCTTTTTTACGTCGTGGGAGTTTTCTTAGCCTTGCTCCGTTATCGGGAAGCTCGGTTAAACCGAGCTGAGCGCGGAGTCGTTACATTTCTTCCTCTTCGCGCGTTTCGAGTATCGGCGACACGCACGCACGCACATCTCGGGAGAAGGAAGGATATTACGTAACGAAGTGATACAATTCTTAATAACCCCGCCGTGTTGGGAAGCCAATCGGTCGTTTGCGCGCTCGAAGCGCTGGGAAAAGCGTGTGTACGACAAGGCGCATTACGAGAGGAGTGCGACGACCGGGGATCGAAGACCAGGTTAGATTAAGGCAACGGGGTCGCGTGCCGGCAGCAAGTGCGGAACAGTTGCGTATGTAAATGCTGGAAGATCGCTTCCGACGTCTATCGATCACGAAGCGGTGGGAGAGATTATTTTCGACGCGACGGCGACAAGCGACGATGTCGCTGCACGAGAAGCGAGTAACTCCGTAACACGAAACGCGTTTCTCCGCCTTTCCTTTCTTCCTCCTTCTTTCTGCTTTTCTCTAATTGCGTAGCGCATCCGAGCAGCCGGGCGCAAACCATCGACGTCACCATCGGACACGCGGATGTGATCGGCACCCTATAAGCGCGTAATATTATTGAATATTAAATAACACGCATCTTCTGAAAATATTAGACGTAATATTTTCGTAATATCCTAGTAATATCGATTAATATTAAGTAATTCCTCTGGAATATTAATAGACGGTTATATGTCCATTCCTGATGATATTAAAAAAATTATATTATTTAATGTCACTGTAATATTATACATTTTTTAAATATCGAATTCTATGTATATATATATAATATATATAATTGTAGCTTTTTATCTCGAATGTATTGCAATACTAATTGTTTTATCATATAAATAAAGTCGGAAGAATTTTCTGTAAAAATACGTTTTATACTAAAAAAAATTGTACATATATATATGATATATTCGCGGAAGCCACCGGTTCGGTCGCGAAATAACTCCGCTCCGCGGGACGAACCGATGACCCGGCACCTTGAAAATCTCCGAAATGGCAGAAGGTGGAGAACAGAAGATTACGAGCGGCGGGATTCACGAAACCTCGTCGTTTTTCCAAGCGGGCCGCCGATAACGGCAGTGTCGCGGCGGGATACGCGGATGCGGCGCGAAACCAAAAAAACGAACGGATGACACAACCGATCGTTAATCACACCGATCGACGACGAGTCGCGCCGCCGCTCACAGCGGTCTATTAAAATGTGGAAGCGTATAATCGGCCCGGTTCGCAGCCGGTTGGGATTCGCGCGCGCGATGGGCAGTCTCCGGCGATTAGGATCAGGTGCGAAGTGTGTTAAGCATCTTCGGAGAACGTCGGTTCCGAACGGACGACAGAATGCACGTGCTGAAGGAACCGCCGCCTGGGAGTACGCACGCGCAACCCCGGCTATTTTATTTATTTACCGGAGAAACTCACGCTGAGAGGGGGGGGATCGCATTCGAATCACGCCGGGCGCGGATTCGCGCGACAATTAACCCGTTTCGAGGTGAAGCACGAGGTAAATGTTAAAGCGAAAGAGAGAAGGGAGCGGAATACAGATCCCGCGGGCGGATGTCTCCGTTTGACTTTCTAAAGACGCGGAGTTCCTCGTTCCGACGAACGTTCCGGGCGGTCCCGAGCGATTCTAATTGGACATTTGGCGTCACGTAAACGCTCGATCGCGGGAATATCTTAATGGCCCCGGAACTGGATCAATCAGTCTGAGAGAGGGAGGGGAGAGAGGGGTGGTCGAGGCAAAGGGAACGTCGTCATGCCTTCGCATGCGGAGCACATCCGGACGTTTAAAATGCGCCGATCGACCGAGAGAGAAACGCATTTTCCCGTAACGCTGAATAATCAAATGCTTCTCGAGTTTCGGGACTTTCCCGGAACAATGATCGCAAATACATGGGGGGAAAAACGTGAAACATGTGGTATGGGAAATCAATGTGTCATATTTTCTCGGTTGGAGCGCCACAGAAAAGTAAGAAGCTGGCCATCTCCGACTTCTTCCTGACTGGTCCTTTATTTGATAAAAAATGACGGACCTGAGAATTGTCAAGTAAATGGATTTGTAACTATTTGTATTTTGCAACTGTATTTATAACTAAATGTTATTTTAAGGTAGAAAGTAAATAATAATAAGACATATAATGAAAAAATTAATTTTTAAGAAATTAAAAATCTATATATATATATTTAGGTTGTTCTGTGAACCGAAATAGCCGAGTTTACTGGTCTGTCAACCGACATGCTTGAACTTTGCTATGAAATATTATCTCACAAAATACTGTTGAAGCTACCATGTCCGATTTTTCCTTGTTTTTCTTGTTTGCTTAAGATAATCGGAAAGGAAAGATCAGAGGAAGCCTTTCTACATAATAAAAATTTACAAGATTAAAGATAACATGTAAGGATACATATAATAGATATATAAAACAATATAATTCCATTGCTTTTTTTCCTGATAGGTATCACGGATATGTCGGTTTTGGGGTCTACTTTCACGAAGCGTCGTTTCCCCAACTTTCTACAAAGCACTTATTTACACGACAATATGTAATAATTTTCAAAAAGCCGCAATGTGTTTTGACGGAGAAACGTTGCCGCTTCGCATCCAACCGCGTACATTTTAATTCTACACCTTCAACAGAGGGGGATTTAGGGCCTAAAAATAAAAATGGTACGTTGATCTTGATGTTTGGTCTCTCTGATATGATCTAAATACATAGGCGTATTCTGGACTCTCTTTTATCGATAAAAGCGCCTCTAAAAGTGACGTGGAAACCGGCCTAAGAATATCGAAACCTCTGACAGCACATTATATCGACGTTAAATTAAACGACACGATATCATTTTTTTCGTATAGACATATGTGATCGCATATGTAACCACATATATAAACAAAACTCACATATGATTTTATATAATTACATACAGTCATATATAATCATTATTTCCGGGGGCCGTAAATAAGGAGGTCACTGATCAAATTAACGATACAGTCACGAAAAAGTGAAATCGTCGTCACTTGAGTACCATCGAACGACATCATTTCGATTTTCTATAAATGATTACCTCTCGATCTTGACGTCATCACCTGACTTTTATATGACTTCTGCTCCCTGCTTGGGGGGGGGGCTTCTTTTCCCCTCTGTGCCATCCGGGGAGGGAAACGCAGGCTCAAGGACGGCACAGCAGGACGAACGAGCGCGGAACAGCTCGGATAAGGCGTCGTTATTGCGACAACACGCGAGTACCGTCGCGACGGATCGGATGTCGCGGTGCACGACAGTGCCGCTCGAACAGCCGTGTCCCGCGCTCGACGAAAAAGCACGAGGCGCCGCGAGGATGTCGCCTGCGACGCAGATTTCGAACCGTGACTTCGAGGGAGGGGGAGCGCGCGAGACGCGAGAATAGCCGTTCGAGGGAGCTGAAATAACTACCCGCTGATTGCGTAACAAACAAGATCGCAGGCGCGCGCGCGCGTCGCACCGTCAGCGCCGCGATTCAAATCGGCCGCCGCGCGCCGTGCGCCAATCGCGAGACCGCGGCGGTTGTTGTTGCACGCCCGCCAATCGTCCGTGATGCTGCACGTGAGGCGCGTCGCGACATCGAGCCTCCTCGCCGTGAGGCTGTTCGCCGTCCGGTCGGGCCGTCGCAACGTCGCCGTGCCGCCGCCGGCCGATGGAAGAGCGTGTCGACGCGCGGTGGGCGACCGCGCCATCAGTCGCGGCGAGGTGTCGCGCGAGGTCATGCGCGACAATTACCTGAGGATGCTCGACAAGTGCAAGTGTGAGTGCCAACGGCCATGCCACGATCGCCATGTCGTCCTTGTGGGGGTGTGTGTGTGCGTGTACCTGTCTGCGAGCGAGTCCACGTCCGTCTTCCTCGCAACCGTCGAGAGACCGTCGGCGGTCGAGTGAGCGACGCCTGCGCGCCATTGCGCTCGCACCACAGTTCGATACCTCGATCGCGCGCGCGGCCTTGACACGCGGCGCGCAGGCGCGCCCCGCTCTCGAGATATCGAAGAGATCTCGAAAGCGACCTTGACACGCGCGTAGTAATTCATCAGGCGCATCATCCCTCCGCCTCGGGGGAGACGCGCCGTTACGCGTCTCTCTCTTTCTCTCTTTCCCTCTCTCTTCTCTCCTCCCTTCCTCTCTCTCCTTCTTTCTCTATTTATCTATCTATCTATCTATCTATCTCATTCCCTCGCGAAAAGGCGGGGGAGTGAGATTTCATTAAATGAGATGAGGTGAATTTTCGACACGATGGAGAGAGAGAGAGAGACGTCTCGCGGTTGCATTCTCGGGCGACGGCCACGGGGAAACTCGCCGGCGACGGCTGGCGCGTCGCCAGCTGTTTCGACACCGTGCGAGAGAGACGTTCAGTGTAACGCAATTAATCTTTTCCCGTTCTTCCCCGTGATGTGTCTTCGAAGGACGTCGAATCTCTCCCCGGCTTCTCATCGTCGCGGTCGGCGCGAATAATCTCCTCGAGATGGTTAAATTTGAATCTCCTGGGGCTGGAAAAGGGCAAGTAAGGCTGAGAGATACACCGCCATAGTAAATAAAATTTCATAAATCGAGGGAAATATATCAATCATGTACACTGGGTGTATCTTATGTACTGTTTTTCTCTACCGAAGAGGTAGTCGAGTATAACCGAAACGTTTGGTTCCATGTGAAGCAAACACTTTTACTATTTATGAAGTTTTACTTATTACGACGCTGTACCAGCCGTGCTTGGCTCTTCATGGCCATATAATTTCGATTTAATAATCTTTTCCTTGAAAACGCGAAGGTGAAACGCGAGCGGAGTTCGGGACCGCGCGTGTTATCATAGGTGTACGGTTGTATTTGAGTAATTAACGTGCACTCATCATAAATTCGGGGAACGCGCGAAGTTGAACTCGAAGCAACGGAGAATATCGCGCGAGAAAACAATTCCAGGCAGATTTCTGTGTAAATTCTGTCGCAAGCGCGAAAAAAACACACAATCCAGCCCCTCTCTCTCTTTCTCTCTCTCTCTCAAAGTTTAATTTTGAAGACGCTATATCTCTGCCAAATCAGCTGCGTTGGCAGATTTATTATCTTATCGTATTATCTTATCATTATGCTTAGATAATGATACGTTAAACCGTGCAACATGCAAATTTCCTCCGAGAGCGGGCAAATAAAGCAGGCACATAAATTATTGATGAGATTCAGCTGTTTCTTTCCGCGACTTTTACTTTATCTGATATATTCGTCGGTCTTAATTAATCAAGTGGCGACGGCATCGAAAAGCGGCGTAAAACGAAAGAACGTGGACAGATTAGATTTAGAATCGGGGATCGGTCGCTCTATTTCTTTCTCTCTCTCTCACGCGGAACGACGAGAGAGGAAGGAGACGTACGTAGAAAAATCTAGGACAGTGAAAATCAGTTCGTATCGCACATCTATAGAACGAAACGAGAGCGCCGCACAAATTGATCGCTAGCTGGATCCGAAGAAATAATAACCGTGCCGTCGTGTCGTTCCAATCGAGGACTTTGAGTCACGCGGAATTAAGATCAGAGATGCGAGCGCCGATACGTTGAAATAACACGGATTTCTTTTAAGACGTCTGAAATACCGGACCGGAATACCTCGCTTCCTTCCATCGTATTTCCGATACATTTTATTTTCATCTATAGAAAACAGCGCGCTCGGGCGCCTCCTTTTCACAAGTTCTCGAAATTAAACGCGGAGAGATGGAACACAGCTGTGATTTCGCTAATTCGTGATATCTGCGAATTTCTGATTTAGCGAAGAAGCTCCCGCAGGACGTGAATCCGAAGGGTGTCTTCGCGTGCAACGAGCTCGACTTGAAGGAGGTGCAGGTTTACGGATTCGATTATGATTACACGCTGGCGTGCTACAAGCCGTCCATGGATCACCTGCTTTACAGTCTGGGACGCGACATGCTCATTAAGAAGTACAAGGTTCATATCGATATACCTGTTTGTCAAGACAGATGTAAGATCGCCAATCTCCGTGCGCTTACTTTTTCCCCGTTTGACTTTCACCGAATACACCCAATACGATCGACACGACGTAACGTTGCGAACGTTATTGCCCTTACACACTCGCCACATTGAGAAGACTCACGACACCGTCGGCACCGCGCACCGGCTGAAAGTAATTCGAATATTCTATTCGAAAATCGCACGAAGGTTAGAAGGAGAAGATTGAAAAGTATAATGAGAAAGAGTCGTCGCGCGGAACTTGGCGATTTGTCCTTCTATTTCAAAGGACAGCCGCTCGGAATTTTCCGGCGAAATCAAAAGACAATTACGGCCGATTAGAATTTCACCTTCAACTTCCCTTAAACTCGTTTAATTGTCCTCCCCTCCCCCCTTTCGCCCCTCTCTTCAGTACCCGGAGGGAATTGCCAATCTGGAGTACAGGGAGAATTTCGCCGTCCGCGGCCTCCATTACGACATCGAAAAGGGTCTCCTCCTGAAGCTCGACAGCTTCCTGCAAATTCAATTTGGCGCCGTTTACCGTGGCTTGCATCAAGTGCCCGACGACGAGGTCTTGCGGGTCTACAAAAATAGGATAATACCGATAGCCTACGTCGAGGCGCCGCATAAACATTCCCACGTAAGTTCGTTATCGGATAAACGTAATCGCGCGCCTCGGAAGGCGAAGAATAACGCGTCGAGTAAGTGCTTAGAAAGTAAGCTTCTTAGAAAGTGTTTTTTATTATTATTATTCGCAATATAATATGTAATACTTAAAAAAAAGACTACGTTTTATTTTGATAAAGAAACGTTGCTGCTTTGCATTCATACGTATAAATTTTACTTCCGCACCTTCGATAAGATTTGAAAACCTGCAAACAAAATAGCACGTCGGTCTTTTGGTGCTTGCCCTCTGCTCATCGATAGAGGAAAACGGCCTCCGACTGTATTAAACGCCCAAACTGATCTCACTCTTTCTCTGTTTGCATGTAACGACATGTGTGTTTTTGACGATGGGTCGTTTCGTCTCGTAGAAGGTACGTTCATTGCTGTTCACGACGCAAACCTGAAGTGAAATATTCCAGTGATATATTTTCTTCTTCTCCGCTCAAGGACGCTCTGCAGAGCACGAAAATGGTCCAATTAGCCGACCTGTTTTCCGTGCCAGAAATGGGTCTGTTGTGCAACGTCACGGAGTATTTCCTGCAGAATCACATCGATTATCACCCGGAGATACTGTTCCGAGACGTCAAGGTAAACTAGATGATCCGATTTACAGCTGGCCGCGCGTTCACGCTCACCGATTTCACATTTCGATGAATCTCTTCCACGGTGTGCCTAGAATTCCGTACAAAACTGCCATCCTATAATGCACCAGTTGGTAGAGGAGAATGTCTCGGAGTACTTGGAGCAGAATAAGGATCTGAGACGATTCTTCGAGCGACTTCAAAAAGTGAAGAAGAACATGTTTCTGGTGACGAACAGTCCTTTCCATTTCGTGTAAGTTCTCTCCATCAGTCGACGGTCTTAAAGTTTCCCGTCATTTTACCCTCTTTTCCGCTGTATGAGCGCGATATCGACCGAACATACTGCTTCAGTGACAAGGGTATGGAATTTCTGGTGGGACCCAACTGGAAGGACTACTTTGACGTGGTGATTGTTCAAGCGAGGAAACCGAGATTCTTCACCGAGGAGTCCCGTCCGTTGAGGATCTACGATGAGGTTAAGCAAACGCAACTCTGGGATCGGGTCACCAAACTCAACAAAGGCGTCATATACCTCGAAGTGAGTACCTCCACTTTACATCACGCGTATTCGCCCGAGATATCGCGCGCCTCATCGCCATGAATCGTTTTAGGGAACGGTCAAACAATTGCAAGACATGACCGGATGGCGGGGACACCAGGTATTGTACTTCGGCGATCATCCGTACAGCGACCTGGCGGATGTGACTTTGGAACACGGCTGGCGAACCGGGGCGATAATCAAGGAATTGACGGTGATTTAAGCATAGAATTCTCACTGGCGAATGAAATCAATTTGCACCCGCGGAAGAGAGAAGGGCCGAGAGAAAGATAGATAGACAGGGAGATTCCCTATAAACGCGTAATATTCCTCGAATATGAAATGAATATTATTCAATATTAAAATAACACTCCTCTGATATTCGAAGAATGTTATTTAATATTTTTGAAGTATTTCACATTGTAATTGTAACAATATTAATTGCGTATTACGTTTTCAATTCAATCACAGCACGAGATCGAGACACTGAACGATCCGAAGTTCAAGGAGAACGCGAACTGGCTTCAGATGTTGACCGGCCTGATAGAGGAACACCAGGATTACGAGGGGCCGGAGGTGCAGGACGTGCTCGACGAGTGGATGGACGAGCGGGACCAGCTGAGAAACGAGATCAAATCGGTCTTTAACAAACAGTTCGGCTCGGTATTCAGAACGTACCACAACCCGACTTATTTCTCCCGAAGACTGTTCAGATTCGCCGACATCTATATGAGCTCGATCACGAATCTGTTGGAATACTCCACCAGTCACACCTTTTATCCCAGGAGGGGCGTGATGCCGCACGAGTACACTAGTTACTTTATGTAAAACCACTACGCTATTCCTACCCAGATAGCACAGGAATATGAATGAATACTTGATGAGTTATCTCATATCCCGGGCTGAAAAATATCAAGATGAAAAGTAAAATATCTCGAAAAGTGTTCACCCACCGATGATCTTACTCTAATACTTTTATACGCAGAACGAACAGAGGAATTGATCTGTGTTGAGAAAACTATATGATTCTATTAAAGAAAAAAGTGAAGTTGATCTTCGTTTGACTTTGATACCTCCACCCGAGGTCAAACCGATAAGATCGGATAAATAGATCTTTTCAAACCCTATAACTTTTATCTGAAAACAGTTTTTTATAAAACATATATTTTTCAAGATATTTCGGGGTCCCGGATTTTCCTCACCCTGTATATTTTTTTCACGTTTCAATTTTTCTTATTATGAACGTACGAATCTCTGCTTGCGATGTTCTGCGTATACTCATGGAATGTCCGATTCGAATATTCTGGAATTGAGAGCATTCGTATTTCATAAGAATATTCATAAAATATTTCGTGTTATCTGGATAGAGATGAATGACTTGTCGTCATTGTTTGCGTAACTAGGCAAGGCGCTTTCAGAACGTACGATTACGGCAACGGACTGACAGTAACAGTATTTTTCCGATCGTGAGTGAGGCCCATAGGTAACGTGGAACATCGCGGTGTGCCATAATGGCGTGGCTTTCTTGCACCAAGTCCCGCCTCATTATCAGGCGTTCACGCGTAATCACATGTATATGACATGTAAATCTATATCGATTAATGTTAATGCGCTTTTACAGCCGTTACAGCGTAGTTACAGATAATTTGCATTGAAATGCATGTAAACGCGATAAAACGGGTCGGGCCGTATGTATCACGAAGGCTCTTACATTATTATTACCATGACAATAGCCTTATTATGTAAAATGAAGTGATACATCATGTTGTAACAAGTAAAATGCATAGAATAGGAAACCAGGTAAAAGTTCAACCGCTACGTACAAAGTATTATTGGGCTAGATGAGACTCGTTAAATATTCAAAGAGAGATTCTAGTTACTGGAGAGTTTATTTTTAGTAAATTATATACGCGGAGAAAAGATATGTATATATATATATACACATATCTACATGTAAAGTGAGATACAAATTTCGGAAAGAATGCCGATCCGTATCCGTGTTGGTGTTCAATTATTTTTGCAAAGCGATTTACACTGGTAGCGCGCGTTGATGCATAATAAATTTGAAATGTAGCCTCGTCATTGTACTGCGTATTTACTATCACGTAAGCAAATGCAAGCATTTCGGCATTAGCTCTTGATCAAAATTTACATCGAATTCGATCGAGAAATCAAACAGTTATTTTGTTTCATTTGCTACGCCAATATATATTTCTTTCTCGTTTCATTCTCTTTACTGAATCGCCATTGAGTTAGTATTATCGCCACTTATTTTTAAGAAGTGCATGAGTGAATTTTCAGTTAAATGAGATTATAAATACGTAAAAATAAGAAGTTATATTAACTGTGGAGAGAGATCTCTTGTAGTATGTTCTTGAAATTTAGTTCTTAGGGAAACTAAATGTTCGAGAATGTCAAACATTTCATTGAAATAAGTACGGTGATGATTCCTGTATGAGAGATATATATATTTATTTAGTCCATATTTGCAGATGAAATGTATCATGTTTATTAAATATACCTTTATTTTCCATGCAACCAATGAGACTCTGTATTAAGACCGAGGAACCCCCAGATTTTGTATTAGGACCAAAGAGTACCTTGAATCGCGTTTACTTGCTTTTATACTCGATATATTTCAAACAATGCTTATACGCATGAATTCACAGAAAACAATCTTCACCAGCGATATTCATGCGGTACAATCTGTCTTTGTTTCGGGATTTTGCGTGATTTCAAATTTTTACGCATTTGACAAGGCGAAAGCTTAACAATATGTCTTGGAACTGGATTAAACCGAAGGTTCAGCTGACAATATTTTGCACACGTCCATCCTGTACATTGCTGGCAAATATATTGGTTAACGAGGAGAAATAGGAAAAGAAAGCTCGAAGATGCACAATAATAAGGTTCGTATAGACACGGTTAATAGTAATTTTTCTATAGTTTAAGTCGCTGTTAATAATAATTCTTGTGCACTCCAACATATGTACATATAAATCGGTCTACATGATATCGTAATTTTTGAAAATTTAATATTACACTAAAATAAACTATTGAACGTGTTTCCTAAAATGCCTAAAATTAACGCGACATATTGCTACATGAATTATCTTAGATTATCGTCCACTTCATTTCTCGATCGTCGAAATTTCATGTTTCATGTGAAATAATGCAACGACGTGTACAATTGCTGTTTCAGTATAACACCGATGTGACGATAAATAAGTCGAGCGCGTCCCAAGATATATATGCGTTTCAAAAAGAAGTCGCGCTCCAGAGACTATCGACGTTAGCTCTTCAGCAAGCTCGTAAAAATGTGATCTTTGCCGATGATGCGTTGGCGGGCGAGAATGCTATCGAAGAAACAAGGAAGCAGTCCACCAATACATTTTTACAAAACTTGGATAAAATCTCCAAGATGGAAATTATGAATGAAACGGTAAAATAATCCATTATCATGACCTGGGAAACATTTGTCATATATAATTAAATATACAATTATATATAAAGTGGTAATTTTACATATATATACATGTGGACATATTTTTTATAAATAATTATATATGAAAAATGTTTCCCCGCGGAGAGATCCAACGAAAATCAGAAATATAGTGTATTATTGGAACAAAACAATAGTTATCAGTGATAATTAATAAGAGCAAACGCGCGTCTACAGGTTGATGCCGAGTCTAAAAACACGGTAGAAGCAGATTCCAGGTTCGATTCTCTTTTAGAAAGATCGAGAGGCGAGGGATTTATAAAAACGAACCCGCATAGGAATACAGTCACCGGTCGTAAATCCATTATATTTATGCCGCCGGGCGTTCCAGCTGCGTTGAACGCAGCTACGCAAGACGCACAGCATAAGGTGACGGGAGTATAAAATCACATCGGGCGGAGCGAGGAGACGCGTAATAATACTCAGTTGTCGGCCGAACGAAATGGGTACTCTTATCCCGAGAAAGGCACGTTTTTAAGACAGGGATATTATTGCCTCTACTGAATACTCATTTCTTTCATAAATCAATGACTGAACGCGCCTCAGGCTATTGTCTGAGGCTTCCTCAAGTTATAGTGCGGTTAATCGACTCTTGAAAATCTTAATATTAATTAATTATTACGTAAGGCCGGCAAAAATCATTTTTATCAAGTAATTCTACTCAGTCACACTCGAATTTGGACATTTCAATAGCAAAGAAATATGCTTAGCCAATTTATCATACATTTTTTTCTTACGATTCTTGCTGATTTCTCATCTCAAAATTCAAAATGCTTTTAAAACCTAACGCGATGACGAACGAGCCGAAAGTAACAAGGTGGCGTCAAATGACGTCTCTAACGCCGATGTTTATTTTTTTTCTTAAAACATCATTTAACGTCACCTTGCTATTTGGGAACTTAGATAGCGGCACTGTTTTTCATGACCGAAAATCTAAAAGAAACACCTACTCCGATTGGAATTACTTGACAAAAATTTTCTCGTCAACCTGTGTTACTCTTCTAGATGTGTGATTTAGAAACGAGTTTTCTCTCTTCTTAATCGCGCCACAGAGAGAGAGAAAGAGAGAGTGTATCTAATCTACGCAATATGGAGTTTCCGTGCGTGATAGAGATAGTAATCCGTTATTGTGATAATCCTCGCTTCGCCGAGAACGGTCCTTCCCTTAACTCTACATTTACATACATACACAGGATATCTATCTATCGATGATTATTTATTATACAATGTAACAAGTGACATACGATTGATTATTATACAGTCGTCACACACAGACGAAGCTAGGAACTCTGGAACGCCTGTGGAACCCCTGTCGATCGGGAGCGCACATTCGAGAATGAAAGCCTCTGTGAATATCGGGGTGAAAAGTATGCAGATGGATATGCCGCCGACCACTTCTCTCACGCCGCTGGAAGCGGTCGCTATTTCGTGCACGCTCGAGGAATACCTGGAGAAACTCGCTACCTTCGGTTACGTAATACAAGCCGACGTCGATCCGCGTTGGGACGACGCGTTTAAGACGATCGACGAGACGTACGGGGTGCCCGATGAGCCTAGGATAATCTTTCGAGAAGACATGGGCCTCCTACCGCTGGTACCCAACGCGAGTGAGAAGATGCAGAGGGACAGGTGTGCGAGGCATTTGCGATCTTCCAGTTCCCAGACGGCACGCGATATTTATGAAATGTTGGAAAAAAAAAACATAGATATTAGATATTCAGCAAATATCCACGGATCTGTTATTTATGAAAGAATAATCTGACATTGATTAGTATTAAATAATTATCTCTTACGACCCAGAAAAATGTGGTTCTCACAACGAGAAATTCCGTTCCCTTCGACCAAAGTGCGTCTGGCTGTTTCCCTTTCTGATTAATGCAACCAGACTTTTCTGATCCGTGATGATTTCACTTAAGCGAAATCACGTGGATCGTGTTTTTATTATTTACGACAAACATTCTTCATATATATCTTTCCATATTTATCACAATCTCTCTCATGCCCGACTTTCCCGGAGCATTGGAATATTTACGAAATATTTCATATTTATACTCAAAAAGCACTTTATAAATATCGCGCGCTGTCTGGGATATTCTCCGAGTTACGTTCCGCGTGAAGATTTCACGCAGCCTCTCGTGGGCGAGAGAACATCTTCGCGAATATCCGCTCAGGAACTACGTGCAGAAGGTCCTCGAAAAAGTTTTTCACGACGTGAGGGACAACCGAAGATTCGACAGTCTGCAGAAAGAAATTCATGAAATTGCGAAGAAGCAAGAGAGCGAGCATAATCTCTCGGTGGACGCGGAGATATGGCAGGACCAAGCGGAGCAACTTCGGGAGCTGCTGGAGATTGATCGAAAGGCGAACGAGGAGAATAGGAAGAAGACGATTAGTCTCGATCAGAAAAGCGACGCGCAGGTCGACCACGCGATATTCTCGAACAGCGCGAAACTAAGTAATCCATGGGCGCGCAGAAGCTTGCGGCAACATTGCCGCAACATAATGCTCAATATTGCTGCAATGTTGCAACAATGTTAACGTTAGCTTTTGTGCGAGAAGTTACACGGACCATTTCGATGCCGCACTCTCGATATCCTAAATCCCGTCGTTGCGGTGTTGCGCCCAGGTTACGCGGAAAAATGGGCGAAGGCCAGATTGGAGCAGCAGGATCTGAAGCTGAAGCTGCAAAAGACGGATATGATGGACGAACTGAGCGACAACACGAGGGAATACAGCACGGAACAAATTATCTCGGCGGAAATGACCGCCTTCTTGGAAACGGATATCACGGATAAAAAAGAGCAGACGGCCGAGTGGACGAAAAGATACAACGAGGAAATCGTGCAACGACAGCAAGAAATAGATGAGCTTAAGGTACACTCGAATGTCTCGATACCTGTGTCGAGAGAGAGACTTCATTCTTCACCCACTGTTTTGCAAGTAGCATCCGAACAGCTCGCTCGAACCCTATTTTTGTCCGTGACAGAGAAAGATAGAAAAGCAAAAATTTGAGACGGAAGAAATGCGCGCTTTGAGAGACACGCGACAAGAGTTCATCGACGAGTGCGACGCTGAAGAGAAGAGATTGCAGGAAGAGGCGAGGTATCGGGAGAAGCTGAATAGGGCCGCGACTATCATCCAGTCAGCATGGAGGGACTACATGGTGAGGCATAAATTAGGGCAGTACAAAGACTTGGGGGAACAAACGAGGAGTCTTGAGAAATCGAAGAAACCGAGAGGAGCGGCCGGTAAGAAGAGAAGATGAGAAGCGCACCCGGGACGGAAGTTCGAAGAGAAAGAGGACTTCAATGCCTGAGCAAACGACAGAGAGAGAGAGAAAGAGAGAGTTCGGTACTTATATATATTTATACCTCGCATTTTTCGTTGAAGAGAAAGATTCCGTCTTCTGTACATACTATCGTACATATATAATGCCTCCGAGTTTTGCGTCTGTATAAATTACTCAAATATATATATATGTATATTTCTTAAACAAATATCAGAGATACAGTATTTACACATGAAGTTCCGACTCACACTCATGCAAAACACCGCGAGCGCACAGGGCACACTACACAACGTGTTATGTGAACGGTTACCGAGTACGAATACCGCGCGCAGTTATTATAATAATTATAATAATAACGAGATATAAATACTTAGTGAATGTAGAATTGTATTCGTACTCGGTAAGGGCGCGTCATCATCATCATCATCAAGAAATGGCTTTCACGTTTATCTCTCTATCTAATTGATCGCACGTTCCAAGCTAAAACGATCGAGTAGCCGCTGAAGTAAATCAGTGACACTATGTGTGTGTGTGTGTCTGTATATATATGTATGTGCGTCCGTGTGTGTGTGTGTGCGTCCGTGTGTGTGTGTGTGTGTGATGATCAACTGTACATTCTTCGTTTGCACGGCGACATTTAGTATGATCACAATTGCGCGGATCGCCACGCTGGCGAGTACAGATCGACGGTGCTACGATGAAAAATTGCACGCAACACACGCTCACGGGAATTCAAGCAGACCATCTTTGTCGTTCAGTCCGTATGCACGTGTAGCGCATTACTGTACGGTGATTCTTAGCAGTGGCAAAGCTATCAAACGATTCAACTCTACCTTGCGTCTGATCTTTTCGGTACGGAAGGCGCGCCTGAAACACCCGTCGTTTCGGAAAACGCTTGTTATGGCAGCGTCACGCGCATCGTCTCGAGAATTCTCTCTCTCTCTCTCTCTCTCTCTCTCTCTCTCTCTCTCTACAAAAAGGATCCGAAATCTTCCTAAATATCTGCCCTAAAAGAAGTTCGTAATTTCATTTGATAGTTATCACTATCTCTTTTATTTATATTTATATATATATATAACTAAATAGTCCTTCCTCTCTCGTTCCACGATTGAATTAGGTGTACAACGCGTTTACATTTCCTCGGCCATTGAAAGGCGCGCACACACACACACACACACACTTGCGGAGCGTCGGCCGTCGTTTGCCGCTCCGTTACGCCGCCGTACCGAAAAGCTGGACGCAACGCGTATCGAAAACACGAGGACACGCATCCGATAATGCGAGATGACTCGGCCGAGACAGTGCGTACTAATTCGCCGTCGTGCGTATCACGAACCTCCCGAGTCCGTTTCAACGAGAGTTAAACACGGCCTCTCCAGCCACGAGGTAGTGAAAATTAAATTCGGGCTAAGGACAGAGCGAAGGATACGAAGGTGTGTCACCGTCCACGTCGCGGACGAGGATAAGAAGAATTCGAGGATAGTAATTGCTCCTATTACGACGGGGATGATCCGCGCGATTCGTGCGTTTAATTGAAGTGGAACTTGAACTGGAAGGGGGAGCCGTGGAAGTGGTGGAACTCTTGGAAGGGATTGAAGCCCTGCTGATGTCGGCCCGACTCGGGATCCAGCGGGTCCTCGCCCTGATCGAACTTCGCCCTCTTCTCGTCGTCGGTGAGGACCTCTTTGGCGGCGGCGATGTCGATGAACTTCTTCTGGGCGTGCTTCTTCTCGTCGCCCTCCTGGAAGTTGTCCGGATGCCACTTCTGCGCCGCTTTCCTGTACGCCTTGATGATATCCCGCTTCTTCGCGGTCCTGGGCACGCCCAGGATCTTGTAATAGTCCCGCGACTCCGACATCTTCTGCCGTTGTTGCGCTTTCTGCAGACCCTGCTTCGCCCGTTGGAAGTTCGGGTCTATCTCCAACGCGTCCTTGAAGTCCCGGATGGCTGTCGTGGGGACAAAGTATTTGTAACGTACGACTTGATCGTCACTAAACGCCACAGGGCGTATCTAAGCCCTTGTCTACGACCTTGCTTTAAAGCGCGAGTCGCAAGCAAATCGAGCGATCACGATCAATTATTCTTCTAACGAACGACTGTGATTGGCCAATTAAAGCGAGGTCGCGGACAAGGGGTAACTTTAACCTTCTAAGCCGTAAGATTGATCTTAACACGCGGTTGATTATGACATTATACACGTGCAAGCAAGAAACAAATATCTGTCTGAAAGGAATCCCGTTTTACTGCATATTTCTTATGCACTACACTCGTTACTGGCTGCACAGGATGGGCGATAATATTTTTACGCATGGTGTAATTCAATGTTTCCGCTAGAAATTTGTCCTAGAATGCGCCGGCGAAACGACGGTCGGGTAGGAATCGTTCCGAATAAAGCGGATGAATTACCATCGTCGAACATCTCCGCAGCGAGATACGCCTCCGCGCTGTCGCAGATGACACCCGGCTCCTTCCTGATCTTCAATGCTTCCTGGCAGTTGTTAATCGCGTCCGTTGTCTCGGAAGTGCCGGTGTGACACTTGCAGAGAAGATGAAAGGCTGCGAACCGCACATTTTGCTCGTCCGGCTCTTGCTTCAACACACGCCCGGCCGAATCGACGCACTCCTCGTACCTCGAATCTTCCGACGCCTTTTCCGCGTCTTGCAGCAACTTGCTGATCTTTCGTATCTTCTTGTAGAACGGGAAGCATTCCTTATGATCTGGATCGAGCTTCAAGCATTCTCGAATCTCTCTAAACATTTGTAGTTCAAGTTAACGTCGCGCTCGAACGCATAAGCATCGATGATAATCGTGACTAAAGGAGAAGGTGGTATTACGGCCCCCCCTTGATATCTCCGCTATCGAGCGACGAATTTCAACGATCACTTGTGGAATCATTCGTTCGGTAACTCACCGTTACGCAACGCCGATAACATGCACAACAATCGGCATTTGTTACAACGTATTTTTACCTTCGAGCATTCCGAGACGTTTAAAGATACATTTGATCATTGAATCGCACACATATTTCATGATCTCGGGCATATTATTATACGTATATACGTACACTTAAAGTGTTTCGTTCGTTACTTAACATTTTATCCATATTTCAGCTGTTCGGTTATTCGATTATCAACCAAGTAATCGCACAAAACGAGGGACCATGATATCACCCACCTCTGCCAAGTTCTCACTTCCAACTCACTTCAATGCTTCCTCCACCTGTCCAAGACGATAGAGCCACGTCGAGAGCTTGAAAAATCCTTCCGTATTGTCGGACAACAATTTTGTAGTCGAGCGTATATCGGATATGGCGCTCATATAATCACCGAGGACTAAATAACTCTCGGCCCTGCGCTCTCTGAGGTCAGACGACCACGGACACACTTCGATGAGCCGCGTGATATGGTGCACAGCTGCCCCATGCTCACCATTACGCACCAACAAGTCGATGTCCTTCATGTCTTCCCTAGCTGGGTATAATTTATCTAAGGCATTCAAGGCATCTCTATTATTTGGTTCTACAGACAGCTGCAACAGAGTAAGATGAGTATGGGAGTACTCCCACGTTACACGAGTAAGCCTTGAATACAAGAACAACATACCACGTCCACGAAGTTGGCCTCAGCCTCGTCGAAGTTGGCTTGCCTGAGCAAAATGTTGCCACGCTGCAGCCTGGCCGGTATAAAGTCCGCATTCAATTCCAGAACCTTGTCAAGGTCGTGGAGGGCGAATTTGGCCTTACCCAGAGCTAAGTAAACCGTTCCTCTCTTGTAGTGCGTCAGGTAATTAGTCGGGTCGCCATCTGAAAGAGGCTTATATTCACAAACGCTTGCTTTCCTTCTCTCTTTTATGATATTTATATTCACTCCTCGTTGCTCCCGGTAAGACGACGATGCATCAGAGAGACGTACACATCAGAGAGGCATCTCGAAACCGGTCTCGGCATCTCATGACTCAGACTTACCGACAGCTGCGTGATAGTGCGACAGTGCGTCCTGCAGCTGGCCCTTCGCCAGGAACTCCCTGCCGAGCTCCAAATGCTTATTGATCTCCAATTGAGAGACGCTTCCTACCGCTGTAAGGCAACCTCGTATTGTTAATCGTGCGTGGGCAGGTGCTGATTTATTCAAACCGGGGAAGGGTTTAAAAGGTTAGGGCCACGTACCGTCCAGGGCGAAATTGAACAGAGCCGTCAGCAGGAGAACGTACATGACTGAGAAGGAAACGGTCCGCCGAGCGAGCGCGCTGGGCCAGCAACGTTGCGAGTAAGAAAATCGACTCGAGTCGCGCCGAGAAAGCAACACCTATCCGGCCGATAACACAAAACCGTTCAGCCACGCCGCCATTGCGATCGTGGTCTTACGCGATTGGTAACGGCGTCAACCCGTGTTTCCCCACTACTCGAGATTTAAATTTGCTAGGAGGCCAATAAACATTGAGTAACAGCAGCAGTGTTACGGCAACGTTATAATTTGCCACTCGACGATGTAAATGTTACGCATAACCTGTGTTGTGTTGCGCTTATATCGTTGAACGCGAAACTACAACCTTGATGTAATGTTTTTTTTTTATTGTTACTTGGCGCTTCCTGGCAGGTCCGTTCCTCTCGTGTTCTCTTCAGCAAAATTTATTATTATTGCCGTCGCTTGCTTTCGTCTTTCTATCTTTCACTTCGTTTCTTTCCCATTACGCATTATGTTTAATCGCACCATTTCTCATTTTTATTCTTAATATTTAATATTTATCGCTAACGCATTTGCATCGTGCGCAAAACCTTACCGATGTCAATATCCAATACTTACATACTCGAGTATTATCGAAAAAATACGAGCCTTTCGGGTATTTTTCAGATATTTCTCCCGCCGGAAATCTGATTATTTCGAGTAATATACAAGTATAATAAAGTGCGTTGAAATCCCTGTTTTCGCGCGATAAATGTTAAAGACAGCTGGAAATAATAGTAGCGATTATTTTACGAGAAACTGGACAAAAGTTCTGGACAACCAATCAATGAACGTCTCGCAGATCGCAGTAATATTCTATAAGCCCGACAAAGTGTAGATGAGCGCCATCTCGAGGCTTCTGGAATATTTATCTTTTCACGGTCAGCGTGTAGAAATCGGGCGCGTCGTTACTTCAATAATCGATTGTGCTTACAGGAATAAGCAACATCGATCATAGATCGATCGCGTAAAAATGGCCGGTCTCACCGTCCCTTGTTCGCCTGTACATTTGAGGCACAAGGTGCGCCAATATTTTATTATACATATTATACGATAAAATTATATACCCACAATTACGTATATAATAGCATTTCGGAATAGTTGTACCTTTAATTAAAGAAATTATTAATAAGTGTTATTTATTAATAAGAAATTATTAATACGCGTCGATAGCGCGCGCCTGTCTTGTTTCCATGCTAAATATATTAACGTTATTTTACAAAAATATAATTGTGTTAATCCTTTATTATTATTGATAAAAAAAAAGGAAGAACGTCGTAACAAAATGGTTACTGGAAGAAGTAATTTAAGACGAATAATGGCATTGCAAGTAACGTCACTTCTCGACCCTCCCTAATACACACTACATTGGTGTTACATTGGCTCAACATTGGCCAATGTTGAGCCAATGCAATGCCAATAAAGTGTATTATTAAAGTTGCTTAGATTCTAGTGCAGTCTCAGTACAATTAACAAAACCAAATCTTACGTGTGATCCTTTTGTAATCTTTATTATATTCATTTTTGTAGAAGTCTCCTGTCACTTCTTTCTCTTCGCATATAATACTAGAAACGGAAAAATTCACCGAATGAAAGAACATTGAATTAATAACGTGCTGATCCATCGTCCCATATGAGGTATTCTTTTTTTCTTTTTTTTTTTCTTTTTTATAACAATATTGACATTCTACATCATTCTTCACGGAGCATACGTTAAAACCTACGCATGCAAGAAGTACGTGTACACGCGCTTCGCGACGCGCACAATAACTTATTGCTAATGATAACGATAAGTGTACGACGCATTGATGAACTTCCCTCCTTGTTCGATCAATTTCTC
This sequence comes from Dinoponera quadriceps, assembly GCF_001313825.1. Classification (NCBI taxonomy): domain Eukaryota; kingdom Metazoa; phylum Arthropoda; class Insecta; order Hymenoptera; family Formicidae; genus Dinoponera; species Dinoponera quadriceps. The sequence goes on along the minus strand of NW_014556795.1, from coordinate 1,246,416 downwards.
TCTTCTCCCGCTTCATTCCCACTCGAAACACATCTCCCGTGTGAATTTGTCCAATATGTGGGGGATGTCTTCGGATCCGTGTGGTACGAGGTAACCGTAAAGAGACAGGAGAGAAGCAAGAGAACGCGACGAAACCTCTCCCCCCTCGCCCCTTACTCTTTGCGCCGAGTATATAGTAGAAATGAATGAGTGTTTTCCCAGTTTCTTTTCTGAAGTTATTCCAAGCTATTCTTCGGGTTCTTTAAATTTTATCGTACGATCGTGTCTTCACACACAAGTTACTTCCAGCAGTCATTCCGCGTACAAAAATACGAAGGTAAGGTCCTCACGCGCGCGAGACCACACAAGCGGGACGATACACTTGATTAAATTATATTAAAATCATTAAGTACGAATAATAATATTTGCACTTTGGGTTAGATATACTTTTAAGCAAGACCGAGAATTTACGGTACAGCCCTCCGTCAAGTATTCCTTTGGAGTGGAATCTCACTCAAAACGAGTGAAAAGTACTTCAGTACTTTCACTCAAAGCGGATCGTGAAAATACTGCCACTCGAAAGAAGTGAATGTTTCACTCAGTCTTAGAATAGATACCGACTCCACATGAGCGAATGTTGCAATCGACCGGAGTCAATATGTTTTTGTGACGGTGCGACAGATCACAGATTCACTCTGGGATTTCGAGCGAAAGTATTCACTCGACGATTCCGAGTGGAGAATTCACTCTACACGAGCGGAAAGTCACTCGAATTCGAGCGACTCGATCGGACAGTCCCTCTAACCTTCGAATGAGATTTCACCCCAAGAAACTTAGAGAGTACACCTACGTATCGTTACATAAATTTCCACAATACAATCCCGAATATAATACACGTTCACACTTCTTCGCTATACGTTTCACAATATATTTCGTAATATAATTCATATTTACATTTCGCAATATATTTCGTAACGTAATTCGTATTTACATTTACGTGGTATATATCTCGTAATTATATAAACCCATACTCATATATACTCGTATATATTATTTCACAAATTTTATTTCGTAATACATATACTCATTCTTCAAGATATCCGATAAATTTCAAAATCATTTCCGACCTCCGACTCCCGAATATTTTTCTTCGCAGAATGACTGGATGAAACCAACAATTTGTGCAAGTACAAGTCACTCGTTTTCACCTCAAGAGCCCCAAATAATTCGGATTACTTCGAAAGACCAAGTTCAAACCTTCTCTTCAATGCCACCGGACTCTACACGAGAAGTAAAAAAATTAAAAAAAAAAAATCTCGTTATGTTTCTTCGTACTTTTTTACCGTCCAAACGATTACTTTACGGCACACACAAATCCGCAGGACATCCCCGCATACAACATCAGCCGTACAACGTACAATAATTCCCCGGAACATTCGTTGATATCTTTGTTCGCATATTCGGTTACGCCTACTTTAGCGCGTAACTGTGCAAGTTACTAATAAAGGACCGACAGAATGGTACGTTCACCGTTCCGTTGAGACTCTCTTCTTCTCCCTCTCCCTCTCTCTCGCTCGCTATCGAGTGAAGGAAACGTATAACGGTATCGTTACAAGTAAAAATAACGCACCTAGGAAGGTCGCACGAAACGCATGTCTCACATGTGTATACACGCGGAAGGTGCTACGAGAGTCTGCGGTTCGAGAGCACATGAATTCTCAGCGGAATTTTCTGCACCCCATCCCCCTCCCCCCTTCTCTCTCGTTCGTCTACGACGTACGACGATCCTCGGCTGAATCGAAACATTCGGAACAAGTTAAGAAGACATTTCTTTTGCCATCCCTCCTCTCTCTCTCTCTCTCTCTCTCATTCATTTGCTCATGTGGGTGTGCATGTATGTATATAATGTATGTGTGTATGTACGCATTGGTGTGTGTTCTTTCGAGAACGCGCGCGCGTGCACGCCATCTTCGCTAGATTTTCTCGCGTTTTTCCACCCTGCTTTCTCTTCCCCTCGAGAATTCCCTTCCCTTCGCGCGTCCTTCCAGAGGCTCGAATCTCGGGGAAAACGAAGAACACCGGCCGGGCACGCGCACCCGATCCCCACCCCCTTCCCCCGCGGGATCCTCTCCTCGACGAGGAAATCATCTCTCGTCGGAAGTCGTCCGTCATCCCTCCGAGACGCGCGCGTAGAATGAAAATTAATAAAAAATACAAAACCTAACACTCGCACGCGAACAATTTCTCGCATTCACTCTCTCTCTCTCCCTCCCTCTCGCTCTCTTTCTCTCACCGCGATTTACAGGCGCAGTATATTAGATTTCGCGCGGCACATCGCGTTACATAAATACGGCTTACAACGTGTAGTGTTTTTCGCGGAATCACGCAATTTTTTTTGTTTTCCCCTCAGTAATGATTGCAGTCACAGTCAACGTTCTTCCTCTCTCTCTCTCTCTCTCTCTCTCTTTTTCTCTCTTTCTCTCTCTCCCTCTCTCTCTCTTTATTTTTTTTTCTCGGCTTTTTTTTAAACGCCTATTCATCGTGATCGATATTCGTTTCTCCTCTCGTTTTTTTTTCTCGTCTTCTCCTTTATTTTCTTCTCTTTTTGCACTATGTTCTTTAAATTAATCTCTTTTTTCCAATCATTCCGTTCTTGTATATATATGTATGTATACACACATATATATATTCGTGAAAAGTGTTTCCTCAAGGCTGCTCGTCCGATATACTTCAGAGGACCAAACATGACACGAAAAAGTACATGTACGATACAGAATATATTTATACTGTTCCTTCCGAAACGTAATAACGTAGAAAATAAATACTAAATCGATCAATAAATAGTAATGGTTTATTACATCGTTCGCTATTTCTCCTAAATACGCTAAATACGCTATACAAATCATAGTATCGTATTTTTAATTTCTACGCATGTCGGGTGTATCACACGGTGGACATTTGACTATCTCTCAGTAGGAACACGTTACAATGATTCTCAAGTCCGTTGAATGACTACATCTCGAAATACTTTTACAATTTAATTGTGAAATGAACCCCCCCCCCCCAGCGCGATCGGCGATCGTGGTGACGCACACACGATCGATGATGCACATCGTTCATTGAGTCGGAGTTAAAAATGAAGAAACGATGTGGGCCCGACAGTACGGAAACAACATTTAGTGTAATCGCGTCGCATCTGTCCACCGTGTTGGATGCAAACCGAAAGAATCTCCGTTCTCGAGAAAAAAAAAAAATGCACAGGACCGATTAAAATCGCGCGACGCGTCACAAATGCCTACGGACATCGGTGGTGTTGGACCTGGATCGTGAAATCTCGGGTCGAAGCTAAGCGTTAAGCTCCGATCCCCGTTTGAATCCACCTCTCCCGACCGCACGAATGATCGCAAACAATCCTCGCGGAATGCAGAATAGATTCGTTTGTGTCGAAAGCTCATCGTATCGCGTCGCAAGACGCCGTTCGAAATCCGTTCTCGCGCGCGGCGCGCGACCACGCAGATCGAGAGGTATGAATCATCCGTCGGTCCAACGACCACCGGTGCGCGACTTCCTCTGTCACATCGTAAAATAAGATAATCGAGTAAAAATAGAAAAGACGTCATGCAAAAGCTTGCGTATATATGTGACACCCAGTCTCTCTCTCTCTCTCTCTTTCTCTCTCTCTCTCTCGCTCGCTCTCTTTCTCTCTCTGAACCGATGTAAAATTCCCTTGCGAAGTGATACGCGTGCGTGTACATACAGACACATACATACACACACACACACATACATACACACATATCAGTACGGCGAAACCTATGCTGCTCGTCGGCGGACCGGAAGAGATTCTTCCAACCCGATTGTCGCCGTAGGGGTCTCATCCAACACGCATGACACGATACGACACGGTGACACGACACGGCACACGATCGTAGTCGGTGTATCACACTGTCCACGAAAGATTCTCTTCGTAATGTTCTTGGCAGGGCCTCTCCGAGAGCTGACAGATCGTCTCGATGACGAATCGTATGAAAAATTTGCAAACACTCGGCACTGCGCGCACGGTGTCGGAAGTCACCGCGATATTTATTCGTTAAACGCACTATCCCCCTTTGAAGTGTTCTAGGTGAAATAATTATATCGTCTTCCTCTCGTGATAAGAGAGGCATTCACACCTTGGTCCACGGTCACACGGCATACGATTCACGCACGCGATTGCACTATATAAATCTAGGTAATTATAACAGGTATAAGTTATGACATGTCTAAAAATCCTGTTAGTTGTGACGCAAATCGAATTTGTACTTTTTCCCTTCGCGTAGATTACAGATTAAGAATCCGACGTTTGCACGAAACGATATCGACATCCTATAAAGCCCTACCAACGTCATCGTAATCATTCTTCTTCGTTTTTTTTCTTCTTTTTTTTTTTCGTCATCAACCAGTAATGACTCGCGAGATCGCGTCACGCTCTCTTTCTCTCTCTCTCTCTCTCACTCTCTCTCTCTTATCATTCTCTACCGTTAATGCGCGTTTACTTTAAGCGGAAACAATGCCCTAGAAAAGTCCCATGGGGGACCGCAAGAGCTAGCGTTCAGCCCTCCCCGATCGGACAACAGCCACGTTGTTGTCTTGATGTGTTTACTGTTTAACGACTTAATATTCCGTCCACGGCTCAAACAACTGAGCTCTAGTACCTTCCCGACATTCAATACCGATTAATTAATACATTAAACCATTTGTTACTCCATTAATTGTTCATTTATCAATTCACGTGGAAATTGAATGTCACAAGATCGTTCGATATCACAGTCGTTTTTCACAATTATTTTAGTGTTTATGTATTTATATATAGCGTATCATACTGATAAATACAGCTATAAAATAATATGAGTGCGCCCCCCGTGTGTCTCTTTCATCCAAGGGGCTTCTGCTGCTTTCTTTTTACTTTTCCCTTTTTTCCTTTCACTCTCGTGTGAACTTGAGCCCGCTATCTCGTGCAAAAAAGCATCTCTCTCTCTCTCTCTCTCTCTCTCTTTCACCCTCTCTTTCTCTTTCTGTTCTTTGTTTTAATAACCCCTCTGTAACTGCAACCGTATTTTTAACCCATCTCGTCGGTATAATTTGTCTTCCATGAGCACTCGCATTCGCACATTCAGTACTGACTAAGACAGGCATTTGTTTTTTTTTCGTTTTCTTTTTTATAAAGCATCGTACCGATTTCGCAGAGCAACGTCTTCGTTACATTTAGAAATGCTATTCGAAGCATGATTCTATCGTGGTATCAACGGCAGTTCCGTTAGAGAACTACTCAAAAATTCAGGTACATAAAATTTCATATATATATACCTGCTTCCCACTAGCTACTTTTTAGCCTTTTTTTCACCCGTGCAGCGGAACCTCCATATCCTCGCTCTAAGAGAATCTACCCAATTAATGGAAATTTCGTGTATTTTTTTTTCCTTTTGTCATGAGAGATATAATTTTTACTTAGAAATCAAAGATTTGGAATCGAGCCTCTCGAGAGCACACAGTATTTCGAACTTATTCTCTAAACGTTCACAACTCAGACGAGAAACAGAGCAGCCGACAAAACTTGTGCACGATTTTATAAAAAATAAATTTCTCTTTAAACAAAAATGTTGAACATCGAGATATTTTTATTACAACAGAAATTGGAAAATTAACAATGTGATTACGATGAATATCGAGGTTCTACTGTACTTGGCCACAGTTATTATAGAAAATAACTCGGCTGCCGGCTAGTAGATCGCGCGAACATCGTCTTGAAATTTTCTAAATTAGAAACGGTAAAGTGTGTATGTGTTTATGTGTATATTATAAGACTATAACGGAAATATTTGAAGATTTCTAAAGGTATGCTAAGACGTAGCCTGTANTCTCTCTCTCTCTCTCTCTCTCTCTCTCTCTCTCTCTCTCTCTCTCAATACCGAAGCCTTCGATCCCCGAAAAAAATTCACGTGGTTTATTCCAGTAAACCGTGATATTTGCCGGCGCAACGTCGTCTGTTTCTGGGGACGGCAAAACAACAAAGTACCATTCGTCGCTAAACTACGTACTAGTAAAATAAGGACAAAATAAAGAGAGAAAATTAAAAATTGTCGTCATGTTAACTACGGCAACGGTGGCTCGGCGTATCCTAGGCGTTTTGAAATGAACGTGCACACACACGTCTAACCCAAGAGAAAACTGTGCCATCCATTCCGGAACGGAACTACGCAAAACTTTTTACTGGCCATCTGTGACAGCAAAGGCAATAAAGCGTTTGTGCATCGGAACGATTTTACGATCGCTAGACGCCGCGATCACCGAAGATACGCTCACCGCAACCCGCTACGAAAAAGAAAAATAATAATAATAATATAAAGACTAAAGCTATTTTTAGCTGAGCGCCATAGTCTCGACAGGAGTTCTAAAGAATTTTACTAGGTTTCTCCACTACTATGTGTTACATCGTTACTACCTCCGTAGAGGCACTAACGATTCATCGATTTCCTTCTTTTTTTTCTTTTCTTTAATGACTTTGATTCGTTAGTGATTATACTACTTGTGTTCGTCAGCACGCACGGCAACGAAATGTTGGATGGATTTCTAACTATAGTAGTAGTAATAGTAGTAGTAGTAATAGTAGTAATAGTAGTAGTAGAAGTGTTTGAACAAATCCCATTTACGATACTCGCATGTTTCATGGTGAGATCATTTACGTTCGAAATATCCCCCCCGGCGACGATCCCCCACCGCCGGTGTGAATACTCAATTGCACACAGGATTTGTCAATTTGTCGCACGTGAACAAATGTAATATAATGGAATTTAAACGATGTGAGTCTCCCCTTCTTTTTGCTTCCCATCGAAAAACCGGAGTGCACGGGCAGTCAGCGAACGTGGGTGTGTATGTGTGTGTTTATACGTGAAACTGTCTCTGTACTCTAGTGTATAGTCGGTGTCAAAATAACGAGGATAATTTNCCCCCCCCCCTCCCCAATGAATCTTCAAGACGCTATCATATATTGTGCTTTCATCTACAATCCCCTCCTCTTTATATAACCGCTTTTGACGCCCCGTGAAAAAAGTTGATCCGTACGGAATTATCCCGACATAAGTTGAAGATAATAATAATAGTTACTAAAGTGTTAATAATACGTCCCGTTTAGGCGAGCGATTTAGTACATAAATATTGTACTAATCTAAGCTATCTAATACGTTTGATGTTCTATATATAACTATAGTTATTAGCCTCACTTCACAACAGAAATAAAACCGTATAACTCATCCCTGAAAAGCGAAAAGGTGCTCAGCACTTCTGACGCCGACTATACATGCATACGCGCGCAAAACACGTGTGCAGTGTGTCCGATGTATGTCTCGTGTTTCTCTTACATATAATTTAATTTCGGTGTAGATTAATAATAATAATAATAATGATGATAGAAATAGAAATAGAGCTAGAAATAATCGCCTACTTGTCCCATCCTCCCCACCAGTCGGGGCCATTACTGTTGCCATTGTTAGTGGAATTATTGTACGATGAATTATAACTGCCTCCGTAACTTGAATAACCCCCTGAAACAAAAAGAAAAAAATAGAAGTTACCTTTTTGTTTTTGTTTTTTCAAATGAAGCATACGTTCGAATTTGTCGAGACCGTCGCGAAAATGATACTTTGACAATTTTCACGATCCACCGCTTTCCGATATTAAGCTACTATATATTTTCATAGTTTCGTTTTCCCTTTTTCTCCGTTCTTTCACAAACGTTTCGTTAAGACGATGACTATCTCCTATTTACCTCCGTAACCGCCTGGTCTGGAGGAGCTATTATTACGAGCGGAGCCAGAGCTCGGTTGCTGACGATAATCTCTTGCACCGAAACCGCCGCCGCTAAAGCGTCCCTTGGTGCCGCCGCCGCCGCCGCCGCCACCGCCACCTCCGCCGCCGCCGCCGCCAGGACGCCGAGATCCACCTCCGGAGTATCTCGCTTCGGTGTACATGTCGTCCAACCATGGTGGAAGTTCTTGATTAGCTTCGATGAGTAAGGACACTAAATCACGCACCAGATTGTGATTCTTGTGGTTGAAGAACGACGTTGCCAGACCTATTGGGAACGAGACACGATGTGGAATTTAGCTTTTTTTTTCTCTCTCTCGAACGAACGCACGACGAAGGAAGATCGACACGAAGGAGGATGAAGAAACAAACCTAAATTGCCCATACGACCGGTACGGCCGATACGATGTACGTATTCTTCGACGTCGCCCGGCAAATCGAAGTTGATGACGTGTTTAACGTGCGGTATATCGAGACCACGTGCCGCTACAGCAGTTGCGACGAGAATCGGGGCTTTGCCGGCGCGGAAGCGGCGCAGAGCTTCCTCCCGTTCACGCTGCGTCCTGTCACCGTGAATGCTAGTAACCGGATATCCCATTTGAGCCAGATATTCCTCGAGCATGTCGGCTCCCTTCTTCGTCTCCACGAACACTAGAGTGAGCGACTCCGCAGCTGCACAATGAGAACCACCGATACATTTGGCATTCGATGTGAACTAAATCTAAATTTCTGACGTCATCGAGGACAGCTAAAACGAGGAGCCCAGAGACAATATTTTATGCCTGAAATCCTCATCTACGTTATCACTTGTTTACTTTTATCATTATACAATGGTCTGCTATCAATCACAAACGGGACGTTTTTTTAGTTTAAGGTTCAAGACGGTCTCATTGTGCGTTACTTAAAGATAAAGATACAAGGCGTGAAATATTGTCTTGGATCGACAAGTCAGCCGTTCTGCCGAGGTCGCAACTCGAGACAAAGAGGTATAAAACGGTTCACGTCTTGAATCTCGAGAAGTCAACCATTCCGATGAAATCAGATCTACAACTTACTGGGATCGGAAAAGTTACTGGCTTGCAACAAGTCGAGCAAGTAAGAACGCTTATCGTGCTCCTCCACCCACACGATCTTCTGCGTGATATTCTCGGAGGTCGAGCCGACGCGGCCGACCGCCAAGAAAATGTAGTTACTAAGAAAGTCCCTGGCCAACATCTGAATCTCCTTCGGGAAGGTAGCGGAGAACATGAGAGTCTGTCTCTCTCCTGTGGGGGGCATGTTGTCTTCTTGGACAATGCGTCTTATTTGCGGCTCGAAACCCATGTCCAACATACGATCGGCCTCGTCGAGAACTAAATATCTGAAACGGGAACAACCGTACGTGTACACACCGTATCCGTATTATTCCAGAGTCGAATCGTTCGGGGGGACGATGAGATTACGTACCGGCAATTGTGTAAGCCGATTTTGCCGCGTCCGAGCATGTCCACCAGACGTCCGGGCGTTGCCACGAGCAAGTGGCAGCCGCGGTCCAGCTCGCGCATTTGGTCTACTATATTGGAGCCGCCGTAGACGACCGCGGGACGCATACGCGACCTGTACGCGAACTTTCGTGCCTCGTCATAGATTTGCGTGGCGAGCTCTCTCGTGGGGGCCAACACCAGACCCAACGGGTACTGCTTGCGTCTGCCGGAGGAGTTCGCTTGCGGTGGCGGCGGACGCGGACCGCTCTCGTAAATCTGGTTCAATATTGGCACTAGGAAGGCCGCTGTTTTACCGGACCCTGTTTGGGCGCAGGCCATTACGTCACGGCGTCCGATGATGATCGGAATCGCGTATTTCTGCACTGGCGTAGGCTTGTCATATCCTGCCAAGGCGATGCTGTTCTTTATTATCTCCGTCAGCTTAACCTCGTCAAACTGAAAGCAAAGAGAAGACGAGGTTGAATCGCCCCAGCCTGCGGAAGGTATCGACCAAGTTCCCTTTGTACGTCTGTACTCACGGATGTGATGTGTGGAGGTATGTTCTCTCCGGTAGCCTCAACTGGGATATCCTCGTATTTGCTAAAATTGATGCCGGTATTCCCGGAGCCGAAGAGCTCCACCTCCAGTCGCTCGTCTCTGGAAGTAGGGATCGTCCAGTCGACCTCGCCCCTCCCGCGACTGCCGCCTCTGTCGTCGCCCCATCTGCTGCCGCTTCCCATCCGCTCGTTTCTGTTCTCTTGCCAGCGATCATTTCTCGGCTGTTCCTGCCAGCGATCGTTGCCGGAACTAATCGGCCGATCGCGCTCGGAGGTGGGATACCTGTAATCCCTTCCATTCTCCTGACTGCGTCTATTGCGTCCGCCGAAGCTGCCGAAGTTCGCGAAGTCGATGTCGCGGGGACTCCGCGCATCCCTGTAACCACCTCTGCCCCGGTCCCTGTCCCTCTCACGATCACGATCGCGATCGCCGCCTCTGTCTCGGTCGCCGAACGGTCTCGAGTTGGAAGAGTATTGTAAATCCGAAGGTGGGTTACCTGGTGAAATCAATGAGTTATGAGCACGTCTCCTTTCGCGCGCGTGTGTGTACACTGCAACGATAAGATCACGCACATTCGGGCACTCTTATCATCGCGATCCTACGAATTAAGATCGAGAGTCTACTGGCCCGTGTACTCTCTCATCAGTCTTGGCCCTCGATCAATAATTCGCGGCGTTTGATACCTTGCCATCGGAGAAACAGCGAGCAATAACGAGCAATAGTATTCGTAACCGAAATAGAAACTAATCGTCGTGTCTTTCGCCGCTCAAAGAACTCTAAGGCCAGTGTATGCATGGTATATGCGACTGTATGCGCGCATAGCAGGATTTGTTTTTGCAAAACAAGATACTCCTACGTACTGATAACACACGATTCACGACTTTCCCAATGTCTATGCGCGATGCGACGACAGCAAGATTGCTAATCTATGTGCAATTTAATGCTGTAATATCTATATGCAATTTAATACTGTAATATCTATATGCAATTTAATACTAATCCGTACGCAATTTAATACTGTAAATTGAAACTTCCCATTTAGAGGCACATAGGTTGACATAAGCATTGCTATGCCTTTGTTCCGAATTCAATGAGTAACAAAGATAAAATCAACAATAACGACGATAAAATCATGCTTGCGTCAACTTATGTCACTGAGCAGAAAGAATCTCCTACGGGTCCATATTCTGAATTTATCCTTTATCGATGAAAGTGCTTCAAAGTGGCTTCTCAGTCAATCAGTTCTCAAGCCACTTTTAGAGGCACTCTTACCGATAAAAGTGAGTTTACAGTATAGCGTAGTCTACAATGGGCAGTAGGAATGTTCACAAGAAGAATAATAAATCGACCAGTCGTATTCGAGTGTGAGAAGAATAATCGACTGTGATTGAGTAATTTCTCACTCTTACTTCTTATAAACATACTTCTACCACCCATTGCAGACCACGTATAAGGGCACATAAATCTTTGACAACTTAAAGATACTGTTGTGTCATACTAACTGCCAGTTTTATGACGCAGATGCGGTGGTACGTAGCGACCCCCACTTGGTTGGCGGGAGCCCTGCAAGTCCAGACCAGCTAACTGAGGAGGAGAAAAAAGCTCGAGTTAAAACCTCTCGCATTACGAGTACGCCGTGATCGCGTGAACTCCCAGCGGTAATGATCATTGTCCGGGCAAGAAACGTTTTTCACACTGAGGTTTTTCCCGCGTCGAAGAAATCCCCCCCTCCCCCGCCGTCGTGACGAATCGCGGGCAATTTCCGCCACTCCCGCGGAGGAGAGGGAATTCGGAACGCGTCGAAGGAAAAAATACTATGCGAGAATGCGTCATGACACGAGGCATGCCGTTCCCGGAATCGCTTGCCGCCATTACATAGCGTACGTCACGAGCTGCTCGAGTGACGACCCATGATACTCGAGGGGGCGAGGAGGGGAGGGGGGGGGGATCTTCGATCGGACGCGAAGAAAATTCCCTCGAACGCGCCCCGTAGGGAACGAAAACGGACGGCGGGAGATCTCGCGGGCGTGAGAAATTTCGTCCGAAAAACGAGAGAAGTGAAAACGAAGGAAATCGCGAACGCGCCAAAACGCGAACGGGGAAGAAGCGAAACGCGGGGGGGGGGAGGAGAGAGGGGGAGGAAGAGAGAAAGGAATTGGCGTTCACGTTTCCTCGTGAACGATGCTGAGCGGAAAGAGAACATCTCTTTCCTTTTCCTTTCTTCCTCGCCTTCTCCTGCCGTGTAATTTTCGTATTGTCTCACCTGCTGCTCTAGACCTGATCCATTCTGGTTGGCTGCATTACTCATATTACTCCGCCTCGGTGCGTAGTTTTCGTAGCTCGTTCGCTGAAGCTCTTTTAAGCTCGTCTTCACACAACGCCGATCTCAAGTCGAGTCACGCGAAAAAGTTCCCAACGCGGCCACGCGCTGTCTGTCTCTGTCTCTCTCTCTCTCTCTCCCTTTCTTTCTTTTTCTTCTCTCTCTCTCTTCCTCTGCTCTCTCTTTCCTTTGTGATCTCGAGGAGGAATGATCGGTGATACGCTCGCTACGGCGATTAATACCTTCTATACCGTAATGAAACTCTTATCGGTTATCCGCGGAACGATACGCCGACGGCGACTATCAGTCTTTCCCTGCACGCGATACAAAGGAATCCCGGAGACTGGCTCTGATAGAGGAGCACAGAGGAGGCCCCTGCCCGCACTTTGACGTGACGCAACAAAAATGGCCGAGCGGCGAGCTATCGCCAGCGACATGGCGACCGATCGTTTCCGTCGGATATCAAAATAACGATTGGAACGGGCCGAAATTCGCGGGCTCCCGCTCGAATTTCGACACGGGCTCGCACCCCGATGTAAATTTTAAAATAAATCCAGTTGTATAAAATGGTATCGATTATTTACTAGATTTTAGATCGCAGGGATTTTAGATCGTCATGAAATTTTACAGGCTAGCTTGACGTCGACTCGACTTGACAATTTTGATTCCTCCTCGAATGAAGAAAAAAAAAAAACAACGAAATTGGCATAACACGTGAAGAATGATGTGTGCGAAATTCGATTAATTCGCCGCCTATCGTGAGCATAAATTCCACGTGAGACAGACCTTCAAAAGATTCCGTTATGCGTGTACAACCGACTATCATGTACGATTACTGTACCGTACAGTATTCCTATTGGTTACGAGTGGTTTAACAAAGGCGATCTTGAGTATGGGAACGGTCTATGAATACGGCCTTAATACACATTGGTGCGCAGCGGGCCCGCATCCGGTTAGAAAAAATCCGCCATATCGTTACATTCATTTACTTATTTCGAAATATTTCAACCTCGTATTCTGAAGTCTCCTTTATCGACAAAAGTGGCTTAGGAACCACTCGATTGGCTGGGAAACCATATTTAAGGCACTTTTATCGATAAGAAACTCAGAATACGGCCATTATGAACATTTCGGCACCTCTCCCGTCGTTTTCGAAAAAAACAAAAATACTTAGTTCAAATTCAAATTTCGAAGGACGTCGACACGTTCAAAAGGAGCGACAATGAGGTGCGTTCGAGCAGCGCGCTATTAGCACTGATAGCGTGTTCCCCGAACGCAGTCGTGGTCTACTCTTTTCATTCGAACTGGCTGCACTAATTCGAGAGATGCTTCGCTCCTGTCGACCCTTAGACCGCGTTTCCAATCCCAAGAATCTACACGAGCATACAAGTACGAGAATGATTGTTATACCATTACGTGTGTTGCAGTATTCCGGCGACAATTGTTTTCGTATCTTTTTATTGCATAATATACATCAAATACCAGTGTTTAATCGTCTTTCTTAGTATCGGTTTTGCCTCCTCGGATTCTTCCGGTACGACGAGCGGCAATAAGACCGATCTTACGACCAGCACTAGTCCCTCGTTTCACGGTGGACGCCTTACCAATGTGCTGATGATTACCACCACCATGAGGATGCTCTACCGGGTTCATAGCGACACCACGAACCTGGAAACATTCGTTGTTTCGTAAATTTCGATCTTCAACTTTCAAACACATCATAAGAATCAAATTTTGCTCAGTCAAAAAAAACTTCCACATAAGATCCCTCAGGTTTCAAATGTCTTAAATTGCCATCATTGCGAACTTTTGATCACTTGTTGTAAAACAGATGAAGAGAAAACACACCTTAGGCCAGCAATTCCTCTTAGCCTTGTACTTATGGTATGCTCTGCCAGCCTTGAGGATAGGCTTGTCTATCCTTCCACCACCAGCGACTATTCCAACCATCGCTCTGTTATTGGAGGGAATTACTTTCTTCGCACCGGATGGTAACTTCACCCTGGTTTTCTTAGTGTCCGGATTATGAGCTATTACAGTAGCGTAATTGCCGGAAGCCCTGGCCAAACGGCCCCTGTCACCGGTTTTCTCCTCCAGATTGCAAACAATCGTACCTTCCGGCATCGTGCCGACTGGCATTACGTTTCCAATCTGAAGATTAGCTGGAAAATTAAAAACAATTAAATATAGCAAATTAAGTTTTCTAAACACACACACACATACATTCTCTCCTCTCTCTCCTCTCTCTCTCTCTCTCTAAGTAATAGTATTGTTATGGATATAGCAATGATTTTATATCAATGTTCAATACTGTCCATTTAAGAAGTTATCGATAGACATACCTTTCTTTCCACAGTACAAAAATTGGCCAGTATACATGCCCTCAGGAGCGATAAATAATTCTTTGCGCGTTTTAAACTTATAAGGATCTCGGAAATGAACAACAGCTAACGGTGCACCACGACCAGGATCATGAATAATGTCCTAACAAGAAACAGAAATCCTTTTATTTTTATAGAATCATTAAAGGAAATATTCTTCACAGTAGAAACATGTGTCTTCAGAAAGAGCCTCCAGTTAAAAATCTTCATTTATAATCAGGGATTTTGGATTCATCATATATAGCACGAGTTGAATTTATAGCAAGATTAACCTTAGCTCGCCACATTCCAGTCCAGTGAACTACTGAAAACTTTTCAATTTTCTAATGTTTCTTCGGAACACTTTGTAACGAATCACATGATTTTATTTTCTTTTTCTCTTAAAGTATCAGGTTTTTCTGCTACAATAAATGAATATTTTTTCTTAAATCATATTTACAAAGCAATTTGAGAATTTCTTCAAAAAACTCTTTTTCCTTCATTTTCTTGCAATATTTTTCTTGTAATAAGTTTAGTTTAAACCCAAATCATTTTCTTAACCTGACGTCATAAACATCTTATCCAGGCTTTGTACTTTCAATTTACACATAACGAGCTTAAAAATATTAATTAGAATGAAAATGGCAAAGTCAAGCAGTCTCACCGATCAGAATGTGACAAATTAACACTAGAACCAAGGCTAGGTTATTTTTATCCATTTATAGATTCTTTTTCTCATCATTTCTTCAAATTTTTATCACTAGATAATGCTTCAGCAGTACATATACTAAAAAGCCTTCTTTATCATAAAACTATTAAACAGTAGCATAAAATAAAAAAAATACCCCCATGGTAATTACAAAGAAAAAAAAGGGATAACCTATCCATGGTTCTAAGGACTCATGTTGTGGTTCTAGTGTTAAAGACTTAAAAATAAGTATAACTAATTAAGGTTAAGTTATAACAGCACTAACATATAGCAGAATTAGAACGATAAACCGCTTACGAACCTTAACGACACCCTTGATGTATCCATGTCTCTCAGAAAAGTCCAAGGAACGGAGCTTCGGTGCTCCCTTCCTCCTCTTAGTGTGAGATCGGAAAACAGATCCCGCACCTTTACGCTGTGCACGAATTACTCGACCCATGGTACCTTGAGACCTATAAAGAAATTGATGTATTAAATATCAGTCTTTGACGACGCTCTCTGCACACACAACACACCGTGCACGTCGTGCGTTGCGTTAACCTCAAAACTATAAAGTATTAAGTTTATCATATATCAATTTATAAAAATATCAAATGCATCTCATGTATGAGAAACAACTGGAACTTAACTATAATTTTTTTTTGATGGATTCACTCGGTACACATAAATAAAAACGGATATTCAGCAATAACCAAGTCTTCCGTTACTCACCAATAGAGTCGACGTCCAACAGAGAACGGTTCCGGTCGATGCAGGGGTACCAAAGGACAATTTCATCAGAACTACCAACAGGCAGACTCAGAGTTGCGTTCCAAAATCTTAAGTTGCGTTCGGAAACGCGCACTGTACGCACACCACTAGACACAGCTGTTTTGAAACATCCCAGGCTACATTCGGAAACATCACTGTTGGTACGTTTTCAAAGCCTTAAGAAATTGACCAATCGCAATTGATTCTTCTATAATTCGATTGATTGGTCAATTTTTAAGGCTTAAGGCATAAAGCATTTATTATAGACTAGAACTAAAGCGGAATCTACAATGAGAATTTAAGCTTAAGCCTTAAGAAATTGATCAATCACACTATATAGATTCACAATAAAGTTAAATATTTTTACGAAAAAAATGCATTTCTGCAATTATTATCTACGTTGTTTCGACAAATTTAAATCTATCGACAAATTGAGCAACTGGAGGTTTTCACACGGCGAAATTTTCCAGTACGCTAAATTTCGCAAGTTCGATGGTCTTTAGTATTACTCCGTCGATGTATAAGATCGTGAATCCCCCACCAACGTATTTGTGTCGAGTGTCGAAGCGAGATAATTCGTTTATTCCAACGTATATATTCAAAATGGGTGGACGCGTGAGCTTGCTTTTTATTCTTTTCTTTTGTTCATTTGTTCACACGCAAGATATAAATTTAATTAGACGGAAGAGAATTGTTGGTGGTACCGCGGCCTTGCAACCCCCCGTGGACGATCCGGTGGTTTTTGTGAATAAAAACGGTCGATACGCGCGCATTATCGGCAAACGCGATCCGAATAAAGGCTTTTATACCTTTCGTGGAATTAGATTTGGACAGCCTCCGACAGGGCAAAATAGATTCCAGGTAAAATATAGATAATATAATAACAGTGGCCTATAAATATACATTAACTATATTTTACGCATATACGTTTATTAACGTTTTAATAAACTAATTGAATAACTTTTAATTTACTTATATATTATATCGCACAAAAATATCACCGTTAATAAATTGTTGTTACACTTTCTATCAAAACCGCATAATTTTTGAACGCAGAAATTCAAATATATCAGTGATTTAAAGATTCCGATTCGAAGGTTAAAGTTTGTTAAAATAATGGAAATATAATATCGCTTTATAATATAATATCGCTTAGATTATATATTTTTTTATTATATTCCAATTTTCTCTACAGTGTCCGGTGACGTGCACAATGAGTGCCAAACGTAACGTAGTATGAGTGGCAACACTATTAAAACGTTACATAAACTGGCGGATGCATCACAATGTGTGCAATCGGATTCATTAATGCTGTCTGCCTCGCGCGTTTACTCGAAATAATTAAATTCAATGACCTATAATTAATTGTGCGCATCGTGTCAAGCAGTCACGAATAATAATAACTGTATTGTATACTGCTATATCAGAGCAGAAAAATCTCTTCTTAATTGTACTTTTTATACTATATTACTATACTAATGTAAAACCGATATGGACGGAGTATCGTTTTATCTTTCGGTATATCCTGTCGCTGCCTAATTTAATGAATTTGATACACGTTATCAGTCCTGCCTGAATACAGGAAAAAGCAAATGACGCAATTTACACGTGATTTAGCTGTAGGAAATGTTATTTATTTAACATTAATTGTATAATCAAATGAAAAATACAGGCAAACATCCAAACAGGATAGAAAATAACAATGACGTCAAAATCACGAGAAAATCACTATGAAACTCATTTCTCGATCATTTTTTTCATCACTTTGAATTATTTTCATGTTATCGTCATTTTCTATTCTACCTGGGCACTTGCCTGTATTGTGTCGCTCCGACATCAACACCTGGTTCTTACTTTCCCTTGTTTTACATATTTTGAAAACTTTTACACGTTATAATCGTTAATTATATACGGTTGTGTGCATTTTCTATATGTTGACCGGGAAGGACAAGCGAATCCTTTGATTTATCGGCGCAATCGACCTAGATAGTATGTTCGTATTGCGAGAAAAGTCAACTTACAGCGAGCCACACCTGTGTATCTTGAGGGAGAATATAATGCTACCACCTGGGGGCCGCCCTGTCCTCAGCCGAGCCGCAATGGATCGAATAAAATCGTCGGAAGTGAGGACTGTCTCTTCCTGAACGTTTTCACACCGTCGCTTCCGGATTCTAGCGACGGCTATCCTGTGCTGATATGGATTCACGGGGGCGGTTTTCGACGAGGTGCGGCGTGCCAGTACGAGATGAGAAACCTGATTAAGAAGCAGATGGTCGTCGTATCCATACAGTACAGACTGGGATCGTTAGGTAATTAAAATAGGCATTGAGGGAAATACGGAACATGAATAAAAAATAATGCAGACAAATGACCCAATGGTCGCAAATTTTTTCCAGGATTCTTGAGTACAGGTACGAAGGAATTGCCGGGCAACAACGGTATGTTTGACATGATACTGGCCGTCGACTGGGTGAAGGATTACATACGCTTCTTCGGCGGTAACCCGAACAAAACAGTGGCCTTCGGTCACGGCACAGGCGCCAGTTCCGCTACGATGCTGTCGTTATCCAAATTCTGCAAAAGTAATCGCAAATGCGTTATTCGTCGCGCTGCAAAGAATAGACATCAATGGATTTCAATCGATAATAACTCTGAATTTTGCGTGGTTTTGGAAAATAGTAAAGGACTTTTCTGCTCAGTTTAATCCATTCTATCTGTACTCAAGCGGTGCTGCGTGAATTACCGGACGCCCTGTATACGTTCGTTCATCGGTAACAAATCATCGATGCTTTTACATAGATAGTTTCAGTGGTTTGATCGCGATGTCGGGCTCGATTTTGTCTCACTTCGCGGTCGACCGGGATCCTACTGCCACCGCGAGGAGCATAGCGCATGACAACGGCTGTCCGACAAACAACATCCGAGAAATGGTGAGCTGCCTCCGGGAATTGCCGGTGGAGAAGCTAATCGAAACGGATTCCAAGTTGGAGAACGTCCGAATGACGGCCCGAGGCTTCATCTCCGGATTATCTAATCTGCTCGGAGCCGGTCCTGTTTTAGATGGCGCGGACGACAAAAGGTAACGTGGGTTCGTCGAAACTCACACAGCAAAATATATCCGACGATATAATCGAATATCTTTATGACTGCAATTTTAAGTTGTATCCAAGATATCTTATTTACAGATATTCAGAGAATATCTGTAAGATATCTCATTACTCAATGTCACATTTTTTTCTTTGTAAAAGATATCTTCGCAACATTTGCATACGACTATGGCCGGTGTTGAAATCTCACAGATGTCTTTCGGATATCCCCGTGATATCTTGATAATCAGACATTTGGACCTTCAGATATTCTCCAGTGATATCTCCGTGATATATTTTGCCGTGTGAGGAAGCACTGGGATCTCCGCTTGATTCGATTAAATTTACCGCCGCTACTTTTTCAAGGTCGCTTCCCAACTTTATGATTCAATCGCCGGAAGATGCGTTTAGGCTCGACAATTTTCCAACTATACCTCTGTTGACCGGAGTTATGAAAGACGAGACCGGAGGCGCTATTTCCGGTGGATACAAAAACGAAGTGCAGGACAAATTGAACACGGTCCCGAATTATTTGACCAGCGATTTCGTACCGCGTTTACAAGACACCATACCGAACATGCAAGGTGGATCGCGATTAGTTCCGCAAGCCTTCAACGGCTACCTTAATATCTTCGGGAACGATGGCGCTCAAAATACGATCGGAAAAGTCGCGGAAGCTCTCGGCGACTCGCTCTACAACGTCCCGGCATTTTTGACAGTCGACCGCTGGTCGAAGAAGGCGAACGCGTTTTTGTACACTTTCGATCACAAGGGAAAGAGAAATTATGGGAAGAACTTTCTCGCTGGATTGCCGATTGTCGACGCTTGTAGACAAGCACAGGATGGTATGGATTGTGATAATTGGCAAAAGGTAAATCAAGTTTTGTTATCTCTGCGTAACAGGACGATTAATTTTATCGTAGGTAACTTGAATCACGGAGACGATTTGGCATATATCTTTGGTCAAAATACTATAACCGGCGAAGAAATAAGTGAAAACGAAGAACCGGATGAGGCTGACGAGCGTGTGACTGAGATTTTCACGGATATGATAGCAAATTTCGCGAGAAGCGGCACGCTTAATGTACCTACTGCGTCCAGTAAAAGCTCCTGGTTTCCGGACGTCATTCCGACGTTTTCAAACGGCACAAACCCTTTCGTCAGTATCACAACATTTCCGAAAACCATGAGCAATTTTCGGTAACGTAACAAAGATCTTACATATCAATAAATTTGCATATTAATAACAGACAATCTTACATATTAATCAACGCAAATGAAGTTATCAAATTACTCGCTGTGTTAACAGGTACTGCGAAATGGGCCTGTGGACTGTCGTGCCTGAACGACTGCAATCACCCGCGTGTAGTCTGTACAAAGTGCCTCTCCAATTAATACAACAAGGCAGCAAGGAAGCAATATCGGTAGTTCAGAAACCGATCGATACACTCGGCGGACTTGTTCCCGGTCTTAAGCCTGGCCTCAATGTCGTCGACAAACCGACGAATCAAAATACCGAAGGGAATAATAACAGAAAAAATACGATACAAAAAACACACGACGAGCTATCATCGAAAGTGCCTTTACCGCGAATACCATTTCTCGGCTGAATAACTTCACTTATCACGATGCATTATTTACGATATATTATTTATATTATATTATGATTACGATATATTATTCGTCAAAAGCGTGTCTGACGTAATATGCATATCAGCAGTTGGGAAAATTATTTTTGAAAAGTAACTCGTTACCGTTGTTTCTTCGTTACCTATTGAAAAAAGTAACATTTTATCTGCATGCAAACGGATATATATATATATATATATGTTATGTCAGATATCTCATATATGAAGTAAATGTATCTAATAATGATTTTTGTAAGACAAACTACGAAATATAACTAAACAGATTAAGAATTTCTGGCTCTGATGATCTGCATTCAGCGTAAGTTTTGGTATTAACGTTTGTAAATTTATCACTATCTGATAACTTTGGTCTTTGTTGCAATGTACTTTATTCTTCTCTCGTAACAAGTACCTATTTTCGTGTGAATCTTTATCTGCCTGAGGTTCGTTAAAATTCATCTCAGTTCATTTAGATCGAGTTTGTATGTTAATTCTGTATATTTCTATTCCGCATAATTCTTATACATTCTGCTATGATTATCTTTGATCGTTTACACGCAGCTAACAATGTATCTGCTTCCTGAGAAAGTTCTTATTCAATCCTTTGTAATACAATATGATATTCTCCATAAGACATATAATTAATATCCAAGCTGCATATAAAGATTATTTGTTTTTTCATAATTATAAATACGTGCTAGATTGATAATTTGCCATAACACATTGCTGACTGGCTACTTTAAGCATCAAGCAACACTTATTCTTCACCAGTTATTTTTCATAAACGCGAATTAACATATTGTTGACCGGCTATTTTTAACATTATCTCGTCCTTGTTCACGGTTATTTCTTTCCATACAATACCGTCAAAACACGGAATAACTCAACAGACCGGCGACAACGAAAACTTCAGCCAGTAAAAAATAGTCTTCTCGTGACTGGAATAATGTATTAAACATTTGACCGCGTCCTGTGTGCAGAAGCAATAAATTCATGGAATGTAGTTAGATCAGATTAAGTGCGTGCACCAAACAGAGATAATTGGCTACACTTCCGGACTGATTGATCCGGCAATACCGGCGATAGTTCGCAAAATATGAGAAATGACCGATGTACGCATCAAACGTATCAACCTAATTTGTAACACGCCGAAAATAAGTCGTCAGTAAGCGCGTGTTTGATCCGATTAAATGAAGAAACACGCTGAGAGTCAACGAGTATGCACTTTCCTTCTTCTTTTCCTTATTATTATTATTTTGTTTTACATGCACTCTGGACTCTCATCGATTTGTAGGAAAGAGGACTTCGTTCAGCATATTCCTGCATGTAGGTTACATGCTAATATTGCGCCGAAGTCGTTCAACGTGCAGCAGGTGCTTAAGCAACGCCGAAATGTACAAAATTGTAACGAGGTCACCTCGTTAAGGCTTTGAATGATGAATAGGATCGGGTGGTGCCTTTGGCATCACGTGTGTCTCCTACACTTACAATGAATGTGGTCGCCTGTACATATCCATACAGTTCAGACCTCCACTAGACAGCGTAAAGACGTCGGAAGGACGTCTTACGTTCTAAGGACGTTCCCAGAACAACTCTCGGATAAAGCATGCTGCGTGAATTCACATTGATGCGTCGAAAACTGCTATACACGAGGATCTCCGAAGGATAAAAATGTATAAAGTAAGATGTGTCATTAAATTATTCGCTCGAGTGTATTTCGGATATTTCGTGAGTCCAAACGTTTATGTTGTATTTTGTAACGCTCTGTTGTGCCTCGCAGAGGAGCACACAATGGCCATTATACAACGACGGCACTATTAATGCCCTCCCACCTAGTCGGAGTTTCTCGGAATTTCTTAATTGCACCTGCTGTGCGACACCGCAGCGCTCGCGCCGCGGACGAAAAAGATTAACGTTAGTCACGCGTTGTAAACACAAACGAAGGGAATTGCGCTGCGCGCAGGTACTTGGCCCAGATACATTTTCCCGGCAGAAATTTCCCGGCTGACCATCGAGAGGTATCGTTCTTCTCTGTTCGAGTGAACATCAAGTGTTGTTAAACCGTCAGTCGATCGCGAATGAACTTTATTAGCGCGATGCGTGATTCATTATGCAACACACGTTCGAGCAAGCAGTTTTTTTCCTCGACCCATGAACGTCGAATTAATCGGACGATATTCGAATTATTTAACGCTTTACTCGCTCGGAATCACTTTAGTCACGCTGTAAAATATACCGAGTGTTCCGCTACCGGTTCAACAAATTGCGTAGGAGCGTGAAATCATAGTCGGTTTCAAATGTAATAAATTCAGTGTGGCAACAGCTACGGAGGCCGTTTAAGACCGATTGACTCAAAGGAACTTGTCTGCGAAACTTTATCGAAATTTATTTCTTGTTAAGAAATTGTCGAAATCATCATCGAAATTGAATCTTGTAAATCTCGGATTTTTATTTCATTTATAAGATAAAACCTGGGCGTCCTAGAAAGCGAGGAAATCAATCAATCTTTCGAAACACTGATTTTATGTGGATTTCATAAACATTAGACATTAATACTTTATAACATTAGACATTGATATTTTACAAATGCTTTTAAATTGCTAGTTGATGATATAATATTCATAAATATTAAAATCATAGTGTAAAAGTATTATTTTTAATGTTTGGACCAAATATTGTTAACAATAACGTTGCGTACAAAACGAAAAACCACATATATGAAGACGTTAAACATGTTTCAAAATATCATTGCAATAACATTGTGTTGGTGATTTCTTGCTTACTGGGATTATTATTGTTTTGATTTTCATCTACGAACATTTACACTTCCGACCGTGAATATGTACACCTACACTCAACGCATACATATATTCCACGAGAGTTTAAATATTCATATATCAAAACCAAAATAACGAGAATATTTAAGTAATATTTAAATAAATGCCATTGGTGCGTTTACCTTCTACCTCCTTTCAGAAAATCAAATGAAAGATTCAAACAAGAAGGGCCCGGAAAGGCCGGTGCGTGCAGACACGACACCTACGTCTTCTCTCTCTCTCTCTCTCCTTGTAGAGGCGAGAGGCCCTTCTCTCCCTTTTCCAACCGTCCCACGCCCTACCCCTACCTTGATCGCGCGCCACTTCCCCCCTCCCCCCGCATCTCGCGCGCGTAACCTACCCATATTCCCTGTTCCAAGTTGGTTCAGTTCCCCTCAGTTCCCCTACCAACCGGCGACGAGTTACGTTGCGGTGAGCGTCGCTCGGGCGATCGGTCGCGTCTCGTCTCTTTCACGTCCGCTGCGAGGTTACGCCGTCCCGGAATTTCGACTCGCAGAGCTTCGTGCCGGAATCGTGCAGTGCGCGCGGGCACGCCTTCGTATATCGGCCGACGATTCGCGCTCGATTTTCTAGCTGTGGTCCAAAACGCCGAGTTCGAGAGAAAGAGAGAGAGAGAGAGAGAGAGAAAGAAAGAAAGGGAGAGAGTCAGTCCAAGTGCGAGGCGACGACCATCGGCACGCGCGGCAGCAGGTCGGAGGAGGTAATCGAGGATTCGAGCGAAGAGCGTCGACTTTTGTTGATTCCCGATATCGCCGACATCGCCGATTCCCGACTTCTTCCGACGATTCCAGTTCCGGAGTTCCGTCTTTCTTTCCACCGTTGCGAACCACAGCGCGGAATGCGGCGCGGTCACCCGATGGACGATGGCCGTTAGTTCGGTGAGTGCACACGTATGTATCCTGCGAGCGTAGTCCTGCGTCGAGCGGTGAACGTCGTGCGCGTACGTGCACGCGCGCGACACAGCCATATTGAGATTACGGGGACTTCTCGCCGATCGTCGAAGCGATCCCCGCGAGCTGTCAGGTTCTCCGGCTTTTCGGCGAGACTCGCGAAGCGAAGCTACGCGAAGCGACCACCTTCTGACAGGTGGAATGCGGCCGCACGGATAGGGGCTTCGTAGACGCGGGCGATCGCAGCGCGACGCGAGCGACACGCTCCGGAATGCGAGTCCACGCGCTGTCGCGAATATCGGAGCGATCGGTATTTTCGCGATTTTTTATGCCTTTCCGAGTATAAAAGTGTGCCTCGTCCGACCTCCCGGTAGGAAAACAGCAGCAATGTTTGGTTTTATGAGTTTGCGCGTGTGTATTTGCGTTTGGAAGGAGAAAACAGACGATGTTTGTTTCTCTCTCCGCTGTAGGAGTTTGGAGGTTATCGACGTATACAAGATGCTTCGCACTTCTCGGCCATGATTCTCGCTCTTTTAAATCGCTAAGATGCCGATTTACGGATATAGTAAACAATTTGATACAGGTATTAATAAGTTGTTTTTACAAATCCGTTGGGACACTTTTGGAGCAGAAGAAATATAACGAAACAAACATGAAGATAGATAGGTGTAAGTAGATTTTATTATTGTTTGTGGTACGCCGAAGAATCTGTCGGGGAACTCATATTCGTTAAAATGACGTTTCGTTTTAAAAATATACCGAATAAAAATATTGACATCTCATCTGTAAGATGAAATCGAAACTCATTTTCACTTAACCCTTAGATGCATCATGATGTAGTTTCTGCATCATATGATTTTTTAATTCATATCTCAATAAATAGCAACCTTGTTTCAAATTCATTCAAATTATTTTATAAAAAAAGTAAAAAATCATGCATTTAAGGGTTAATTTAAACAAACATCTGAGGCGACGAACTACTATAAGCTGTACAGGGTTGGGTAAAATTGTTTTTAACTAAGTTGAAAGTTGATCGCTATGAATTAACTAAGTTTACGTTCCAAGTTATATAAGTAAATTTTCCACTCAGTTAAAAGTTAAGTTAAGGTAAAATTAGCTTTATCAAATTTAAAAGTTAAGAAGTTAAAAATAAAGTTAAAAGTTAGTTATGCAAAGTTATATACATTTTACAATTAACTTTTTTCATTTTGATTAAATTTATGTGAAATAATGCAAAAGTATTTTTATTTAGAAAAAGAGATATTCCTTTTATATAATAATTTATTAATTTAAATTGTACAATCATTTATACAATATTAATCACATTTATACAGAGTGTACATCTAATAATAGCAGAATGCTCATGTGCAGATATTAACTAATGATTGAAACTATAGGCAAATATAATGCTGTAAATAAACGTAGTAATAAAATAATTGTTTCACCGTCTGTCCATATAAATTCCAAGAGGCATAAGACGAGCCTAATGATAATTTTCTACTTTTCTGCTCGGATACAAAGGAATTAGTAACGGTTGCTTTCCAGCAAGAAACACAAGTCGACACAGGTGTAATTATGCCATTATTTGTCCTTTCACATTTGCTAAAAAAAAGAATAATATATAATTAGGCTTATGTCGGCTTATGTCTTTTGCTGGAAAGCAATCACTCTAAATTTTACACCGGTATTCATAGTCACATCTTTTATTTAAAATTATCTCAAGCACATCTTCAGATGCTTCATAACCAATGAAACGATCCGTAGAGCATTTGAAAATGAACTTGAAAAAATTATAAACATAAAATTTGACTATGAATATAAATAAATATAATTCTTATGTTGATGTCTGTGATTGTATACCCGATTATTTTCAATTTAACATTGATGAAATATTTTAACTTGATTAAAAAAAATAAATAAAGTTAATGCATGAAAAGTGACTAAGTTTAAATTAAAAGTAAATTCATTTAAATTCAACTAAGCTGAGTCAAAAGTTATTAACTTTTTAACTTTTAACTGATTAGCAACAAGTTACCACCCAATCCTGAAGCTGCATCATCAACAGGTTCGCGTTTTATTATGTATCTGGTATCACGTATAAAATAAATTCAACCTAACGTCGCACGCAAACGATTAATTCAGGAAAAAAACGAAAAAAAAACGGTAAAACGACGGGGTTTCTTCGTTGTTGTTTTTCTTTTCGCCGGTTTCATTTAAATATCAAACTAGTTCGTGTCAACGTACAGAGACAGTCAATCAGCTGTGAGTTCAACAATTCGTTTTTCGTCAAGCTCGAATTTTACTAGGTACATTTGAAGAGTGAAAAATTAAGCTCACGTCCTCGCAAGATGATACAAGGTGATAACGATTTACCTGATGTGACTTTCTAGAGATTATCTGATTAGAATGTTCCTGGCATGAACTTGGAATCGAACAAAGACTCCGAAAGAATTCCTCAACAAAAAGAAAGAGAGAGAGAGAGAGAGATTTCCTTAACAAAGATATCGAAAGATATCGAGAGAAATCTAATGAAACGCACACTTCATTGGCATTATTTGTAGTACGCGCGATCCTTTCGCTCTCGGATCGGCGTTGATTCGCGCGGGAACTCGCGTCGCGCCGCTCTTGTTATTAACTTCTTCATCCTGCCGATTAATAACACTTATGAGTTCCGAGAGACGGGTGCGGTGAATTTGACTTTCACTCGGAGTGCACTGCTTTCACCTAGCTACGCTTGGGTCGGAAGTATTCCGAAACGAGAACTTCGTTCGCGATGCTCGCGCGAGCATTTTCTCCGAAACCCCGCTCTTTAATAATCCCACGTGAACGCATTGCGGATTCCAGAAAATACCTGAATCGAAATTTGAGTTTCTACATTAATTTTGCAAATTCCACTGTACTTCAACTGTTGCAATTAATTGAAGAATCAGCGAGGAAAATCTCTTGAAATGTAACACTGTACAAGCTATTATTCCATCTTAACGCTACAAATGATCATTTACTGATATTTTCTCTGTGTTAATGGAGATGTCCTAAGGAATGGTCTTAAAGAAGGACTCGCTTCAGAATTATTTACTACTTGAAATTACCTCAATATTCTACCTAATCTTTTCAACATTTAGAGAAATTAGTATTGATTAATATTTCATCCGATTAATACGCGTCGTTGATATCTCCGATATCTTATATCAAATTCCCGGGAATAAATCAAAATAAATGAGTGAATAAATAAATCCCTCCGGGGTCTTTGTGGATACAAACGTCAAATATTAAGCGTACAATTTTCAAGAGAGAGAGAGAGAGAGAGAGAGAAGCGCGTCTCTCGTGAACTTAATAATATCACGCGAACGTGGGCTGGATTTCTGGGCGCTCGTGGAACGCGGTGAAGACGATCGCACGGTAGATCGAATTCACCGATCGTATGTCGCAAAACGAGTTGGACGTTATCTCACGACTCGCTCTGATATATTACTTATATGGTGGCTGATGAATCTTTCATCATAACTGCCATTCCTTGCGATCGTTAGCAGTTGGACGCGACCGCCAAAGAGCGGCGTCACACTGGCGGCCGATTTGAAATTGAAATTCCTTTCGAAGGGAAATGCACGTTTATACTGACGAGATTACCGACGCCAACGCTTTCACGCGAGCTGTAACCCGCGAGCGATGTAATCACGCGGCTGATTCGCGCTTTTTCGCGAAACTGACTTCGGGCGCGCACAGAGGACGCGGTTTCGCGGGTTGCTTTCAATGCGTGCGCGACTCGTACGTTATTCGGATATAGCGCTAGTTTCATGTAAAACAAGGGAGGTGGTATATTCTTACTTAAAATAAAGACGGCTCTTATCTCGAGATCGAAACCGGCAATTCATGCTTTCAAATCGTACAGCCTGGAAGGCTGCGCCGCGGCGAGGGAAAGCCGTGTGAAAATCTTCCAGGAAAATAAAACGAAGTCATTATACGGTACAGCCCCGAGTCTATCATCAGACGAAATTGCTCGGCTCTTTCTCGAATACGCGTTATATGTCTCTGAATATGTCTGAATACAAGCTTGAAGTACAAGATCGAGGTTTTCAGAAGTATCGAACCAAATTAACGAAATTTAAAATAATACGCATGGAGAAAACAAGTTTTGCTGGAACAACAAACCAGATCTATATTGGTAAACATTGTTAATTCTTTTACTATTGTTTTCCCCGTTAAATTAAAGATTAATATAAAAGTTAGTAACATTTGTATCTCCAAAGTTTTTGTTTGAAAAATATATTTTACATATTAATTTGAATTAAAAGAACCTTTATAATTCTATTAGTTTTATTTCTCTTTAAATCATAGCTATTAGTTATTTATTAATTAAAGCAAAAATATTTTTTTTACATAAAGTTATATATTTTAGGTATATTCATAGTCCGATTTTATATATAAGACCGTCTAAGTTCATCTTCAGATGTTTTGTAGTCAATGAAACGAGCCGTACAGCATCTGAGAATGAGTTTGCGACGATCTTAAATATAAGATCCGACTATGAATACCGTCCATAATGTTACATATTAATAATTTTTATAATTTTTGCTAATTTATTCCGTTGGATAAAGTCCAGAACAATAAAAGGCGGAATTTACCACGATTTTTTTTCACCTACTGGAATTTTCCGACTAACTCTGATCTTGCGATCATTATAAAAATCGCCTCTCGTTCTTACAACCTATTACTTATGCAGTCCTTGAGTTTCCATGATAACCGATAACAGATTTCGCAAGTTATCGTTTCGACGCATTTGTCGTGGCCGTATGTCGCAAACATAATTCAATCGTTATCGTTATCGATAGAAATAATCTTCACCTGATTCTGTGGCGTTTATTTATAACAACGATAATCCATTTACGCGACAGATTTGTACGCCAATGAATCTGTTTATTCGTGCTAATTCAGTCAACATTTTGAGAACACACGTGTGCGGCCTCGCCATACCGAGGGGTTAAAACGGAAATACTGAGAATCCCAATAATCTCTCGCGTTATTTTTAAAATTACGCAATAATCGTAATGCTCAGACTTACCTCGAATATGAAAAATGTTCGGAGCTGTTGAGTAAGCATCTAACGACCCTCAAAATTAATCTAATCTCCAGTTCTAATTGAAGTTTAGTCTCACGCGTGCCGGCACGCGAGTGTTCGGTTTGATTAACTAGAAAAATGTCAGTGACCGACTAGATGTGTTTATTCAGCCTCATTTGACTGTTAATGTCAAAGGAATCCTCTGCATCTTCTCCGATCACTCGTCGCGTGAAATCATTTGTTTTCCGACGCACGTATCTTAAAATAGGCAGTACAATCCGCGTCCGCCATTTACGTCACTCGTGGACAAATCGGGTTTGTCCAAATTACTTCGTCAAACATATTTGGCATTCGGCAAGTAGATGCTATATCCGGATATCCTTGCAGCGCAGACACGTTTCCTCGCTTGCGTAATTACCGTGTCAGAAAGAGAGAGAAGCATTAAGAGACAAAATGGAAGAGAAATGGGCAAGAAGAGAGACGTAAAGGAAAAACGGGAGACGCGAGAGAGAAACAAAATATTTGCAAGAAGGAAGTTGCAAATATCCTTATTTGTCCGGTTTGTTTCCTCCTGCGTGTTACTGATAATCTTGGTAAAAGTGAAGAAACGTTTCCGCCGTTGCGATTAAACGCGATGACCATTTAATTCTGTAAATAACATCGGATGCTATCGATATTTCGATCGATATAATGTTACTTTGGCGTTATTAGATCGGTACTACCTTGTGATAGTTGAAATTTTTCGAGATTATACTCTTCTAAATAAAGCGCAGTTGAGATCCTTTCAAGATTAGATTACCACGACAAGCTAATGACAATCATTTCATGTTGGTTGTTTTTCTTTTCCTTCCAATTCTTCTCCGATATATGAAGAACAACTGCCGTTTATCTAATCCATTTTCTAAATTGACGAGCTTATCGAAAGCATTATTGTCGAGTGTCGGCGACTTCCGTCACAATAAAAAAAACGCCACTGCTCGATATTCATCCAACGACATATATGCGACACGAATTCGCGTTCGTATGCGGCATATTTTTAACGTGGTAAAATAATTAATGACACTGAAAGTATTTTGACAATGCATGCGCAGTTATCAGCATGGCAATTTGCAACATACGAAATTACATGGAATAATAGAAAGATACCCCCGCGTGTGTATATATTTTGCACATCTCCAGACGTCTCTATCGAGATACTTAACGAAAGTGCCAGGAAAAGCGAGGCTATTAAAACGGAAATTATCGTCTAAAAGCTCCCTCAGGGCCGGCGCGAAGTTGTCAGAAGTCACGAAGGCATTATTATCTTGACTTGTTTTTTTTTGCGAGTACCACGTTTTTTAAAATGAATATGCATAATACACATGATTGATAGTGTTGTAATCTACTTATTATCTTTTCTCTCCCTCTCTCGTCGTTCTCGTGTACACGTACGTCTTTATCAATCCAATTTACCATCATTATGCCGGTTGTCTTATTACGGAAATACGACAATCTCGATAAAGATTATTAGATTTCTTGGAAAAAGAACACGTACTCGATCTTTCTCATTTAATTAGGAAACGAAAGCGGCGAAGCATTCCTCAAAGCACATTCCTTTGATACTTTCGAAATTACATCCGCTTTAATACCGTGATCCCCATGAAAGATCTTACTCTGACATCCACGAGACCTTTCCAATTTGTTTAATCGCCGGCTAGGGTCAACTCGATTAAACAAGGTCACTCGCCCGACCGAGATCTCTATTATGTCGTTGTCTTTCTTCGTCACTCCTCGCTCGACCGCGTCCCCTACCCGAGACTCGTAATTTTTTTGCTCAAAATTAACGATCGAATTCTGTGCGCGATCGTTACAGATCGAGATAAATTCATTCGAATTGACATGTTTCGCGGAACATCGCGGAAATAACGGGCGAACGCGAGTTAATCTGAGGAGTTTTTTTCTGATTTTCATGAAAAAAGATCCTGTGATATAATTGTATCTACATAGAAAAAATTAGTCTTAAATCAAGGATAAATATTCTCACGTATATAAGCAAGAATATCACAACCTTCTTATACTTTTAATCTTGATTTGATTGAATTTATATTGATGCAAGTATTACTTGAGCTCAGTCCAAGACTAAAAATCTTCTAAGAAGATTATAATATTCTTGCTTATATATGAGAATATCTATTCTTGATTTAAGACTATTTTTTTTCCGTGTACGTGGAATTATTTATGTTAAGTAGCAGGAATATTTGAAAACACGTATTTTTACATCATACATATATAAGATTTTCCTCTATAACTTTTTTGCTGTAAAGTCACGAAACACACATATTTTTCAAACTTCAGCCGATGATTATTACTTTAACCCATATAAGGAAAGAAAATAAGTAGTCAGGCTCAAACAAAGTTATATAAAGAATCCTCGTCTCGTCAGCTCTATTCCAGCGGTCGCAAAATTACGTCGACGCGCAATTTACATTCCAGAAAAGGCAGCTCGTCTGCGCGCGCGCGCGCCTTGCAAAAATCCTCCCAAGTCTATATCCTTTGAAGATTCATCGTTCGCACCGCATATATGAGAATACCAGCGATTGTTCTGTGTTTACGCAATGATAAATCAGATATCCAGTGCTAATTATACGCATCTGGGAGCACGGCTTAATTCTTTCGTAACTACCGCGAGTAATTGTGGTATCTCTCGCGCGTTACCTCTTCTCTACATCGAAAAGGAATTACCACCAATTACATTGAAAAGTATGTGTGCAGAGAGTTTGTTATTAATAGATTGATAAGAATTTTATATGGTTTATAAAAATCTCTTCTTGCAAAACAGCTAATTACAGGCTTTACATTCGTTCTACTTGTCGTTTATATTTTCTATTAAATTGATAAAAATCGCGCGAGAGAATCCATAAGTATGTATCATCCATAATTCAAAATAATGAAAAAATTATGAAAAAATTACAAATTGATTTACTTTGCATTTAAAAGTGACATCAAAAGTTCGATTAGTAATTCCGAGTCTGGATCAAAAGCTATTCCACTTTAAAGGAAGTTGCAAGGTGAAACGAGTTTGATAAGAATTCGGTGAAACGTTGACGTGACCAAATAGAATCTGTTTGTGTTTCCTACTTAAAGTCGCATGTTTAAAACATATCCACTTCTAACCAGAATTCAGAATTACTTTGAGAAATCGAATTCCGACATCCTAATTAGATCCCAAGAAATTTTCTATGAGGGATATGCACATGGTTAAACGCTTGTATGCCTCTTTATATTATCCGTGCACCTCTGTTAGGTCAACTGATGTATAAATATAATGTTAAATATAATATTAATGAGAAAAATAAAAATAATATTTTCTTACTTATAATATTGTGTATGTCAGGTAGACATAACCTGAACTTCGTTTCAAAAATTCACATTTATTATTGAAATAGTGAAATAAATGTATAGGAACGTAATTTTGCTCGATAAATATTAAATTTACGAGTGGCTCCCTCGATGCGCCACTGAAAGCATCGCACTAATGAGCAATACTTCCTTAATCCACCGATAGTTCAATCTACTTTACGCTGCGTGAATTTTTTTAATACATGTATTAGATCGTGTTGATAACCGTGGTCAACGGCCTCTTCCTATAAAACAGAGAAGCCCCCGAAGTCGAGAGAGGTTGACCAATCGCGATTTTGCAAACGCAGAGAGAAACCCGGCCGTTTCTAAATTAACATTCAGCCCGCGCTGTGTGTGTGTGTGTTATCCTTCCTACGCGGTGTATCCTCCTCGCGTGATATTCCGCGCGCGGATCAGCGGGTATTTCGCGATCCGACGGTTTTGCAAGCGACGCGCACCACGCATTGATACGCGCACTCTCGCGAACGCACCCTGCATGCTCGCCAAGCATTAAGCGGTGGCCGGCGATTGTTGCAGCTATCTAGCGATGTAGAAGGAGTTGAAATGTTCGTGATACTTTTTCGGTATAATCGAGTGAAGGTGGGAAAGATGAAGCATCAGTTAGCGCTTCGAGGGAACGTTTGTTTACTCGTCAAGCCAAGTAAACGCATAATCGAGAGGCGGATTGATAAGTGAATGTGTAATATTCCCATCAAGGACACAGGGTGATGCGTATCTCTAGTGCGGATGTCTTAAACAAACTTGATTGAAGTAAAACGAAGCGAAGGATGAACCGTGTGTAGACTCTCAATCCGTAGTTCGTGTATTGATCGTTTCTAACTACATATATACTCCTGTAGAAAAATTTTAATATATTCGAGGCACGTCGGTAGCTTTTGAGAATATTTATCGTACATTACAATCCTTCAATTTGTCACGATCAGGAAAAGTATATAATTAATGTTAGAGAGGTGAGAGATTTATCTAGAAAATTATATATATCTTATTAATTGGATATAATTATATATGAGAGGGAATATTGAGTATCATAAATGGAGAGCAAAACAAGTATAAGCGAGTATAAATAATTTAGAAATAACAAATATAAATAATATATTAAAAATTTCTCTTCCTCGTTGCTCTTGTAGACAAAAATGTTCGTTAATGTGACTTCGTGACACACCGGTAACGTCGATCATTATTACAGCCACGGTGAAATGAACGTGTCGTGCTTTCACCACTTACGATCAGCGACGAAAGTTATATTTTTGTGCTGTAAAACTACACGCAAATTTCAGTCGGGATGTTGCGTAACGACGTAGACGCTCTCTTTCGGGAAATTAGCCACGTTAGTACAGCTGTTCCCATTGTAGTGTTCAGGAGAAATTGTTGCGCTTCTTTTGGAGGAAGAGTAAGCTCCCTTTCAAAATTACTCGCGCGTTTATAACTGGTCGGAATATATAACACAGATATTTCGAACAGTAATGCTTGACGCTCTGATGTAATCTATTTCCAATTATTCCGCAAAGAAGTACGGTGAAAAATATTTTACGAGTAACGAATTATGGAATAAGAATTATTTTGCCGATATGTTTATACGTACGAATGTCGGATTTTCAGTGGCGATATGAAGGGTTTTTACGTAAATATATTATTTACTGAAAAAATATTTTCTTACAACTTTACTTAATAAATCTACGTATTAAATATCAAATTTGAGAGAAATTAAGAGAAATATACACACAATGTTATAAACACGGAGATATTATTTATTTTTCTTATTAACGACACAACTGAAGCTATTTTTACGTGTTTTTTGCCGATTTAGCTTACGTCATTTAAAACATTCAATCGTGTTAACACGTTAAATTATAATGTGTTGAGTTAACGTGTTCAATCATGTTAAATGACGTGATAGAAAACAGCAAGGCACGTGCATGAAATGTGCGAGAAGAGCTTCAGCTAAAGGATTTGCAGTATGGTCGGTCGTTTTCTAACTTTACACACGTGATTAGATAGTAATCCGATGTGCGGCTAAAATTTAAGAGGATTCCTAAGAAAATGATTTGGCGAAACAACATTAAGATCTCAAGACACGGCTCACTGAGGCAGCCTGACATTTTTCACGAGGTCGGAAATAACGGAGCTACACACGAGAAGCTGCGGCACAGTGTTATACGTTGGTAGCAAAAAGTGCACAGCACGAGCCCGCATCGCCGGACGGCGAGCATACGGTCAAACAATAGTGACAGGGCGAAAATGGGATATGTACTTTGAGACACGCGGGAACAACGCACAAAACATCCGCGTGTAATGCCGTGCGATTGCACGTTCATTCACTTCGAAACGTCGCAGAAACTCTCGCAAGTACCACTTCCGTGACCGGTCCGTATTGCAGGCACGTATCATCCACCTCGTGTGTGCAATCGCGTAGGTGTGTGCACGATGCGATGCAACGCGCTAATAGCACCGATCGCAAATAACCGTTCCACCGTCGCGTTTACCTCCACCTTCCAATTATTCTTCCGGTGTATTTCGCTCGCACCGAGCCGAGCGTACGAAATTTACAGTTGTGCGAGAGGGAGAGAATTACACGAATTTACGAATTATTGAATAATCAGCAATTAATTATCAGCGCGTCGCGATATTATTGGGTGTACAATTCGATTCGGTGCCTTTTTTCATGAACAATTCAAAGTTTATTTACAAAAAGTTCAGTACAAGTTCAATGTTCGAAATCATTTCCATTATAGCAGAATCACCTGCCCAGTTCTGTCGTTGGTAAAAGGTCTTTTTACCAGTTTTATGGGTCACATCACCTCCCACCCAAAGCGGAACGAAGCATTTCGGTAGACTGAGCGGTATTTTTGTTCAACTGGAATGCGAAAAGGCGCGTGAAATGCTTCTTATCGAAGGACATCGTGATAACTACCGCATTCCGAGGTTACACTGGCAAGGCCGGCAACTGTGCTTCTTAAAGCTTAGGATCGGCATTCTCAAGTCACTACATATAAGACAGGAAAAAAAATGTAAATTTCAGCCAGAGTTACAGGACATTAAACGCGAGGGCGCTGAATTAATTTGTACACCTAATATACATCGCTTTTCATTCGTCGTCGAAAGCAGCACAGATGCTCGTACTTGGACGCACCTTCCAAACACTTCAACCCGTGTGTGTTCTCGACGAAGCGTGATCTTCAGTTCAACGGGATCTCATCGTCGGCGTACATATGGTGTACACGAAAAGATTCAGCAATTGTACGCGCGCAACATTAACGTGTTTCCGCGTTGTGTGTGTACACATACACACGTATGCGTATACGTGTACGCTACTCGCGACGTAATATCGTACCCACCTGCGAATACCGAACTGTTGACCAATCGCGCCGAGCGGCTACGCGCCATCTATAGTCGTGCACCGACGCCGTCCTGCCCGGCGAGTGGCGCGTTAGTTGGTGTACAGCCGTGGTGCGAGCAGCACGCGAGGTGTTTTCTCCGGAGTGCTCAGGTATCGCGTCGTCCAGAGGAAGAGAAAGAGAGAGAAAAAGGAATCAACCTGCGCTTCCGGACACGCGTCCTCGCGCGTGTGCACACACAGTGCGAGGAATCCCGCCGCGAATTCCGCTCGCGTAAGCGATATCGGAAATCGTTCCGATCCGCCGTGCGAGCTGTTCGATCGTCCCGAGAAGCCGTGGTCCGATACTTCGATAAAGACGATAGGTAAGGGAATTTTAAGAACAAACGAATATCACCGCGAATCGTCGCGAACATTCACTCGAAGATATGAGATTCAGGCCGCGAATTTTCCCCGTTCACGCAGGGAGAACCGTCGTCGCTTCGATACATGCGTTAATCCACGCGCTGTTTCACGTTGTAAGAGGATCTATCGAGATACGTAACGATATCAGTAGCGAAAAATGTCCTTAGTTGTAGGAGAGCGGGAGAATTACAGTGAATTATTATTTCCGCGTCGTTATTGGCCGGGCTCTCGTAACGTTCACCGTTGTTTCGGCTGACTTCGCCAAGTTCCACGTTCTCGTACGGCTTACGATTTAACGTGACTTCAAGATCAACGAACATATTGTTCGTCCTGTTCCGCGAAAATGTTTAGATGAAATCGGGCACACATCGATCTGCGACCTGGCGAGCGAATTAGTCGATGCGCGTCGGGTCTGCGCTGCACCGAAACGATCGAAATTGCCCAACTTTAATTAGCCGTTCCTCGTCCCTTTGTGGACTTCAGTCCTACCGTAGACGAAGAACAAAGAGCATTTGAGCGAAGTTGCCGGCTTTAAGGACCACGAGACGTGCGAAACGGTTCATGTCTGGCATTCTAAATATTTGCACAGTTGGTTTCGCGTGGCATTAATTAAGAGAGGCGGAAGCGTCGTATGAATCGTGAGGACACTGTAGGTCGCGACGATGGATTATGTGATTATTTCGACTCGTCACCGCTCCCAGGAAAAGCTCGTAATTAAGACTTACTTAATTAACTGTTTAAGGACGTTTAAATAAGAAAACATTAAAATCATTTTATTCGAAAAATATTTATTTTCCGCTTGTTTATAATCGTTGAAGAACATCGGGGACAAAGTTTTTATAAATGGAATATATTTCTTTTTTTTTCCCATAAATAATTTTATATAAATCCAAGCGTCGACGGCTTTGTTCTACGCGGAGAGAATAATAGGAATTACTACACAACTTTTGTTACCACAAGTTACACAGTTTGTAATGGAATATTAGTCAGAATTATTGTCGAGATTACAACATAATATTGTAGTAAAAATTACTACAAAAGTTTGTAATGCTGAAATATGCTGGGATTATTATGGAAATTACTTTGTATTGTAGTCTTTATTGATATATACACATGTGATATACATCATTAAAGATTACAACACATATAGTAATTCCGATCATAATTCTAGTATATTTTTACTACAATATTTTCCCCGTGTACATGCGACATTGCGTGTATTGGTCTTCAGCTAGAAAGATATTGTTTCACGGGTTAGGCCAGAGAACATAGTTGCATTTAGGATATTTTAATAAATTGATAATATTACATCGATGAAATTATTACTTCAGTATCAGATGAAATTTGGGGAAAGCCTGAAATTAACGCACATTATTATGCACAATGGGCCTAAAAAGGTTAAAATGGACAAGTTGAATTGCTGTGTGAATTAAAACTTGCTTGGGATTTGTAAGATATTTCGTCTCGAAGAGACGAGAAATATTTCGTCCGCACACAAGCAAGGTAGAATAATCGTTGAATGATCCGTGAACTTTGGATCCGGAAAGAGCAAACTCAAAGTTGATCAAAGAACGCGCGCGAGCGGGGCAGAATGTCGTCGATAAAGGTAAAAAATAATCGATCTCTATCGACATAGAGAGAATTGCTTTTTCTACACGACGAATTTGACGTCGGCAGATCAAACGGAGTCACAAAATTCTACCGCGCTCCGCGCCACTTGAACTTTCAGCTCTGAATATCTCAAACACAGTTAAGCTCCGGTTAATTACCGAGTTCCGATTTCGTTACAGTCCATTTGCACCTGATTTCAGTCTGGAAACGAAGTTTTGTTGTTTCAGTCTTGATGTTAATTGGTTCCGCGCCGTTTAAAGTTCAGACTTTTTCGACATTACCGATGCCCGCTGCTTCGTTTTACCCCAATATCGAGGCAAATTTCCTTTTATAGTTTCTCTTGATATTTACAGTTAGTTGCGTAACTGTGTGCCTGGACATCCTGGACTAAAAATAAAGCAGAACGCGGACCCTCTCGATTTGTCGCTCCGACCAATTGCTCGCACTTGCCCGCGCGTAATGCAGGCTCTGAAATTATCAATCCTATCGTGCGCGCGCACACATACACCCATACAACCCGTGTAGCTCTTTAACATTACGCAATAATCGTTACGTCTAATAATATTTTTACGAGACGAGGTGCTATCGATCGGTAATATTCGTGTGTTAACTATAACGCGACGATTACCCATGCTTGTCGTGATAGTCGATATATACGACGATCGCAGCACGAATATCGACCGAAAGACTCGCCGTAGCCGCACGGTTTCTCTAAAATCTGCAGGGCTGATGATTAGTCATAGCGTGTCATAACACTTTATTGTCCCTTTTCTGTGAGAATGACGTCATTGAGACGAACGGAGTCCTTGCCCGACCCTTTCGCCTTCGAATAATAAATTTCTTGCGTGTGTGTTTCCCAACGTTACTCCAGCGGAAGAAACTTCCGAGGTTCTCGGAGATTAATGGAAAAAATAAATTGTCGGAGCAAACATGTAAATTAATAGGGATAAATTCCGCGTCGGGAGAGAATTCGATGATTGAAATTAAAATAACAAATTTTACACTTTATGCTTGCTCATTTGCTATTTTGAGGAATTATGAGTGACGATTATCGAATCCCCGAAGTATCACGAGGAAATGAAGGAACCGGTCTTTCGATCAGGTATCACAAATTCGTTATTTTATCGCTCTCGTCTCCAGGAGGACGCACATACTGTATTACTCGAGATGTCATGCGAGATAATTTTTGCTTTTCGACTTTGAGTCGAAAGTACTCGTATACGTGGACAAATAGTCACTTAGCAGCCTCGTGGAAAAACGTTTCAATGTAAACAACGATCATGAACCTCAACCGAGCTGTAAACGGTTACAAGCAGTAACGGATCCGTATGATGCGTTTTAATATGCTCATCGAATTAGCGATTTTAACCGCTCCGATTATTAGCGTTCCGTTATGTCGTGAAATACAATTTAATTGACGCTGTTAACGCGTTGTGGTACGTTTCTGTTTTCATATATATTCCAAATAAAAAAATACACATCTAACTAAGCTAAAGACTAAAGACTAATCGTACTGATCCAAAGACGTTGTTTGCTTCTGCATTTTGCAATTTGACCGGCTCACGACCGATGCACCGATGATGTCTGCAATCGTCATCGGTCTTCGATTTGTGCGAAGTTGAAACATCTCACGATATAGCGATATAATATCGCGAGTTCGACGTAAATAACGTGACGTGTATCGTGCACGAACAAAAACTCGGCTACTGTAATTGAATTTTCCGTCGCCTGGGGACCAGATGAAAACTCGACTGCACGAGCAGAAAAATATATGTAGTAAGTTTCCACTCAGTCAATCGTCTCCAGAATCTTTATCGAGTTTTTACGCTGCCCAATAGATATCGTTCTTCATCGCCGAGTTGTTCCTGGTTTTCTTTTAGTTACACGCAAATTGAGATTTATCCCGTGCATGGAAAAAAACAATTCCGCTTGTATGACTGAATCTTCCGTTTCCCGGGGACCGGACGAAAACTCGTTCGCAGAAACAGGAAGAGGAACCTCCTGTAGGGGGTTTCCACTCAGTTCCAATTGCTCTCAGTTGTCTCAACCGAGTTTTAAAGGGATGCTATAGTTGATGAAGCGTCATTGATCAACGTCGATAACGTAGAGGTGATCTTTAAAATGACATGTTACATAAACTTATTGTGCTCTTTATGCGTTTTCCATACGTATACATCTCGTATGTAAATGTACGATATAAATATGAGTACGATGAATGTATGCTGCTTTGTTGTACCACATCTAACAGAAAATTTAACCAAGGTATGTAAGAATTTTCCTGCAAACCTTTCGTATCTCTTTAAGCCTCGTTAAAAAAATATGAAAATGTTCTTTGAAATTTTCCTGATTAGAACAGACACATTCGATACACGCAAGCTGCACAATTTTTGTATCGGGTAAATATTTTTACGCTAATCGACAGCTAGAGACATTACTTTGAAATGTTTAATCATTTTTGCACATATCTTCACTGTATAAAAGCATTTATAATTACATGCAACCAATAAGACGCAAATTTTGCAGGAGAAATCAGTATTGATAAAGTTTTCATGCATGGCATCCCCTTAGTTCAGCTGAACGTTCACACGAATGTTCTCAGTCGCGGTAACAGAGATATCATTAGTTGTCACCGAATTTTCATCTCTTTTCACCGAGTTTTCATCCCTATTCAGTCGCGGGAATTGAGTTTCTTCTTCCGTGTGCACGATATATATTATAAATTGCTGCGATTTATCAAAGTCTAGCAGGTTTAAGAATCCTACACATTCCGCGGAAACTCACTCTTCCGAAATTTCTCAACTGAAGTGATAATTAATGACGTCGACACCGCGACGCGATTGTGTATTGTTCTATGCGGGTTAACGAGAAAATAGACGATCACGAAAGAAAGAGAGAAAAAAAGAGAAAGAGAAAGAGAGGAAAGAAACAGGGGAGAAGCGTGCGATTAGCAACTGCCACTTTGAACGGCGTCGCGCGGTAGACACTCTTCGAGATTACTGCCAGGAGATAATCGGCAAAACTACTACACTAGGAAGTAAGTGCGTCGCGTTCTGCCAGCAAATCAGTGGCAACTAATAACGTGCGCGGTGTCTCCCGAGCGACTCTTCGTCGCAATAATATGTAAGTACGACCGGGAACGCGGCATGAATTTCGTATTTACTTATAATTAGGTGCCAATCGTCATCCAGCGCCTAATTTCCATTGTCGAGCCGCTGATTAGACGTTAGATCGGGGGGGATTGTTAGATGCCGTTATAGCCCGTGGACACAGCGATCCTACTTTTATACCTGTCACAGCGAGAAGACGCAGGTAGACGCGGTCATCTAATGTCAAGGTTGATTCCCTTGAAACAACCTTTGGGGAACTCTTATCAGCGCGCTCTCTTTATTGCGGCGCGAGCAAACGTGACTTCTCTCTCGCCTACTTACGGTGTGCCGCCGATTTGGATGTGCATGCGTGTGTGAGTAAATTTCAACGATAATTCGTCCGATAATTCTATACGGGAGAAAAAAAATAACCGCTAAGAAAAACGATTACTCAGTTCACTTTCCTTCGCCGAGGAAAATTTCCATCGGACAAACCGATTAAATCCGATGTGTCCGATTGTTATTTCTATCGTCCGATCAAATGATGGATACCTTTATCCGATAAAGTGTTCGATGAAATCCAATCGCGGATAATTAGCCGCCTTTTATACATCCGTTGTAATTTTCACCCGGATAAAGACACGACTTGATCGGACATCGCGCACGATCGGGTATATTCGTTTGTTACTTTTTCATTGGATTATCCGATCGGACATTTTTCTCGGTGATTCTTTTGAATAATAGTTACGTTCGGTCGCTTAAAATAACTTCCTCCGGGTCACACGTGAACACAAGATCGCGACGACGTGATGACGATCCTATTGCTACCTTCGATCGTGTCTAGAATCGCGTTTACCTGGTTCTGGCGGTTAACACCTCCTTCAATTACACCGGCGAGTCTCGGACGAAACGGCTTCGCAACGCTCCGTTACGCGGAACGCATACGGAAGTGTTCGCGGAATAATCTCTCGCATTCCGGAAGTTCCATCCGGATGATTCGCGGATTACGTCACAGTTGCGCGCGAATGCGGCAATTAATCGCGAAGGGCGAACATTCGGGCGCATCGCGCGGCATTATGCCGCACGAAATTTCCATGGAATTCGTTGCATTCCGAAGAGAACCGCTTCGGAACGTGCTTATGCCCGATTCTCGCATCCGCGGTGGAAAGGTGCGTCGTCGCTCGAAATCAACGGAATTTCAGGATACAACCGCGCACTTCCGCATGCAAACAACGCGCGAGCACCGCGGAAATAGACACGCGCGCGTGACATTTGTCAAATTCCGCAGGGAGTTTGGTGCCTAAACGCCTCACTCTCGGCTCGAGGTTGAAAAATGTTCAATCGTAAAACCTCCCCCGCATCGAAATATATTTTTCGATATTAATAATATAAAAAGAAAAATCGCAAATTTTTACTCGGATCAAGTAAATTTTACTTGGGTAGTCACTTGAAAAATATTTCGCTCGGATCGTGCAAATATTTATCTGACCCGAGTAAAAAAAATTTGCTAATACCGGCGTAACTGTTGACTCTGTGAAGCGGAATTATTTACACTTGAATTTAGCTACTTTTTTCCTTCCGTGCGTGGCGGCGGAGATAAATAATCCAGCAGTGCTTTTTAACCGTCCGCCGCTGCGTTTTTCCCGACGTCTCTCTTCGTCGCCTTCTTCGTGCGAAGCGGCACAGCTCTCGGTAACCGCCGGGAATAGAGAATAGAGAGAATAGTTCATTTGGAAGTGAGTGCGAGGTTCTAAAAAGGAAGACCTCCGGCGAGCGGAATCGACTTTCTCATCCCCGTCGTCGACGGCGAAAGATCCTCGCGGTATCGTGACGACGGCGAACCGTTACGCCGGCGAGACGAAACCAACGTGCAGAAGCAACCGCGAAAAAATCAAAGCGCGGCTTCTCTGTTTCTCTCTTTCTTTCACGCACGCGGCACTTTCGCACCTCTCCGCTCGTAAAGTCAAGTTTACGGTAGACCGATGTCGCGCACGATAGGCGCGACTTTACGCAACGCGCACACGCAGTGTGCTCGTATATGCTTGCTCGTTATTTCTTTCTCTTTACATTTCCCGTGTCCCGATATAAAATCGTTGTGGGAAGGAACCAGCCGGGTGATGTAAGAATTTCAGCGACGCGAAAAGGATGAACTTGCCGCGATTGATAACAAGAGGAAAGATACAAAAATCGGGATCTGACAGGTTGGAGCAGCGATCGACTGTTTTTGGAAAGTTACTCGGAAGCTAAAATAAAATATCGGGGAAGTGTGAGGTGAAAGTAAAGGAAACTGAAAGCATGGCGATACCGTGTACCAGAAAGAGACGGAAGCACGTGAGAGTATGAAAATACGAGATCGAAGGGAAACGGCCGGTTCTTTATTGGTGTATCGTAGCGAATAAATCTTGTCCCGTTTCGTAAGAGTTTTCTTTCCGAGCGAGTTTTGCTGATTGACATACAAGCAG
Source organism: Dinoponera quadriceps (assembly GCF_001313825.1). Classification (NCBI taxonomy): domain Eukaryota; kingdom Metazoa; phylum Arthropoda; class Insecta; order Hymenoptera; family Formicidae; genus Dinoponera; species Dinoponera quadriceps. Next base: position 1,202,641 of record NW_014556795.1, on the reverse strand, counting down.
CCGAAATCAGGTGTGCGAGTTTTTTGTCGTCTGCATTCATTTGTTATCCAGGCGAGTGATTTATTCTTTTTGACTGATTAATACACGATGAATCGAATGTGATGAAACATACATATATACATATATATATCGCACCAGGTGTTCTTTATCTCTTCCCATGTACAAATTTTTCGAATGATCTAAAGTTTTTAATAGCTTTCAGTTTACAATCGATGTCGAGGAGACGGCGAAAAAACAGGCATTTATGTCAATAAAGAGATATCGATTGAATATTTGAATATTCAAGGAGTATTACGAATCAAGTTTCGAAAATGCAAATAAAGACGTATAAAAAATCCTCGCGCATCTTAAAGTTAACCTTTAACAGGATTTTAGCTTGTACCTTAACTACACAAATATGTAAAACGAAATGCAGAAAAACAGCATTTCCAGAGACGCGATCTGTTTGTACATATTTACATTTCGGGCGATAAAACGTTTATTAAAAGAAGCAAGTGAAAAAATTCGTGAAATTATCGAATATATGCTGTTGCTTCAATCGCGATTTATTATGATCGAATGTTTGGAATCGTAATTTATTTCCCAGAAAGACGGATTATTTACGTCATGAAACATATGAGGCAAAATTGTCGAATCGTTAATGCGTCATCGTCGGCTCACATAAAGTCTTCTGAGATTAAGAACGCGAACGTTATTCGGCTTCGTCATAAAAACCTGTCTAGATACGTAAGCTATTGATTATACTTCCTTTGTCGTAAATCATATACTGAGAAGCGACGGATTAATAAAAGGAGCCTAATTAACATCTAAAGCAAATGTGTTGTTCGTTCTATGATGTTTCTTTCCCGCTCGAAATTTATTGTATTACTGTTAAATCTCAATTCTCTGCCGATATAACCGAATCTTACTAAATTTTCATCAATGAAGCGTCCTCGTTTACAATTCAACAGCTAAACGTAATAATACGATGTTTCGCACGATTTAAATCAATCTACATGTTTTTTTCAAGCGATATACGCTCTCTGACATTCGCATTCAGCACATTGGTGTAACATTTAAGATCGCGGTATCCTTACGAAGAAAAATGCGTTAAAAAGATGACGACAGCAGTAAGATTATATGTTTATCGTCAACGTCAATTTCAATAAGAAATATAACTATTTCATTACGATGCACTTCTAGAAATGTCGACAAAAAAGCAGAAGTCGGAGAAGTTCGCACGCGATAGACGCGCAAACCGAGAGAAGCGACGCGCGCGCGACGAAACGTTGAATTCTGGATTTTTCCGATCGCGCGACGTCCGGCTTGCATGACTTTATGCCCTTCGGTTTATTCCGACCTATGTCAATGTACATAAGCGTAACGATTTCCCCTAACCGCTAGTTATTTTACGGAATGTATGATTACCCAGTTATAGACTATTATTTTGAGGCGATCTGTCGCATAAAACAGGCACCTCGTGACTTCGCGGATTTATTCTTGGCGACGTAATATTTCCCTTCGTGGAAACCGAAGCTCGCCGAAGTTATAGGTCTCGTCGCCCAAGTCTTTTTCCACTACATGGAATGTCATTTTCCACTACGTATATCTTACCAGTCGAGTTCTAGAGAGGCTCTTGCATTCAGACGTTCAGAGATTTCAGACCATACATATTTTAATAACAGATCCGAGTCAGGTTCACGAATTGTGCATTATTTCGAATTTTGATATACAAATCTGTTTGAATAAAGTGATTTTTTAAAATACATGTTAAAATATAAATTCAAAAAGTATCTTCTGATAAACAAGGCAGAATTTATACATTTGAATGCTATTTCTTATACAATATTCCGCTTTACACATTTACTCAAGGAGATACGAATCACGAATTAATTAACTCTGTCGAAGTAAAAGTAAATTTTAGGATTCACGAATATCTCGGAAACCTCACCGACGATAATGCTAGGTAGAGCTTCCGCTCGTACAGTTTTCGCGTTTGAGGGAATATCAGTGACGAGAAGCGCCGAATGGTAAACGTAGGTGGTAAAGACGGTACTTTTACGAGAGACGTAGAACCGGGGTGTTAATGGGTTGTTGCCGCTTTCCTGTCAGGTGCGAAAGCGAGGAAATGCGAATATGTATTTTCCTGCAGACGACGACGACCGGAAAAGTATCAAGTGAGTTTAGTCACGAGGTTAGCACCTGCGGTCCCTCTTAATGCCTCCTCGTGATTCGTCCGTTATTCTCCACGCGACTACACTTCCGTTTGGCGAATATTCTCACGGATATTCATTTACCTATGCAGCCGCTCATTCGAAACGTATAGCTACGCACGATCGCTTTCCTGTCCTTTTTTTTTTCAGTCTACTCATCCTTCAATTTCGCTTGGAATTTAAATCGTCAGTTTTTTGCGACGGTCGCTTTTTAACGACGTGCAATCGAACGAAATATCAGGCATCGAATATAAATCTTTCCGCGTTTCCTTTAGTACTCTCTAAGGTGCAATCTGTGCGTGTGATCGTTGAGAAGCAGTCAATGGTTACTGGTCATAGTTATAAGTGTTGTAGCACTGCTAATCAGCAAAACTTCATCGAATCAGTGAGGTGTAAGACAGAATAATCAAATGGAAGTGTTTCCGCTGAAATTCAGTGAATATTTACTGATTATCGGTGCGATATTTTGCTGATTCGATCGGCGACATTTTCACTGATTTCGTTTAAAAGAGCCAATAATATCTATTTCGAATTTTCGTTGTCTCAGGTGGATTTGTTCCCTCACACCCTCGCACAGTGTATAAATCGTGCCGGTCCGAGTGAGATTAATCACCGCGCGGTAATTAATGCTGAAGCGTTACCCTGTCACACCCGAGATAACCCCGTGACGTGCACCGTTCGCCGCGGGTCTCGCGTGAGTCCTATCTGTGATTTCACATCGGAGCCACCTGAAAAGAGCGCGGTGGAGACCCCCGTGAGAAAGATATCGCGGATACATTTAATGCGCCTTCGATCATCGTATCCGCTCGTCGCTCATCGAGCCGCATTAATATAAATAATACATTTAGTGTTATTTGCAAAATGGTAAGAAAACTTGTTCATTCGCAATATTAATCCACAAGTACATGCGACAGCTGTCGTACTCAGCGGCAGATTCAAGATTCGACGTTCAAGGTTTGACATACCGATGTCCGTCGCTCGAGATGCAACAGCTGTCACATATCTGTGGATTAGAATCCACTCCGAAGGGAAATTTCTCCACCATTTTGCAAACTCATCAATTAAAGAAGCCTCTGTATCTCACTTTTGACGAGCGATAACTCGGCATTTTCCCCGTCGTTGGCAAAATGACCTTTTCGTCCACCGACCCGAACTGCAAATACGTGACGAATGGCGCGTCAGACCTGTATACACCGGGGTCTATTCTTAGAGTAATACCCCTTCGTGATCACCTTTTCCGCGACCTTCCTTCAGACCAGGCGCGCTTACAGAAGAATAAGAAGCATTCGCGCGGCCGGTAGACGTAGGTATGCAAGTTCGGCCGATCTGTCGCTTAACGAGCCGCCGGCAGTCCTCCTTCGAGGCACAGATACGAGAGTATTAGCGCCAATAAAACGCATCGTCGCATGCGTTGCATGCGTCGGCTCGCCGACGAGGAGAGGCTGACAGCGACATCGGCGTTAGCAGGGGCCCTCTGTGTACATAATCGCTTGCGAAGGCAGCACATAGTCGGATCGCCGGCACAATATCGCGCCCGCTCCGCAATAAACCGCCGGCGCGCAAACGTTTCACTCGCGTGACACACTTGACATTCGCCGTCTCTCTTTCGTTCCGCCGGCCGGCGATACGTACACCGGCAGCCACACCCGCGGTATGTGTACATGTTACCTGCTTTATCTCTCCCCGGAGGTTCAAGGATAGGAAGCTAAGCAAGGAGGCCGCCGGCCGGCGGCGAGGAGGTTTCGTGACGAGAAGACGTTTTTCGCGCGGCGATCTCGCCGGCGTTTATCCAGCGCGAGCACCACGAACGCCGCTCATAATCGTCGAGATCGTTGTCGTCCCCGTATAAGCGTGTAATTTCGCGCGGAATGTCAAAGCTGAAAAATAGGCCGATCAGCAGCAGCGGTCTTTAATAAGCTACGAAATTATGCGCGGCAATTTCTTCATCGGTCGGGCCCCTCCTTCCCCTCTTTCGCCGCCGGTCGTCCGGGGACATTCGAAAAAGCCGACCTTGGCTTTTTAGCGGCTCCCGCTCGAACAATGTCATCATCGTGCTCGAAACTTTACGATCGGATCGTTGCACGATTTAACACAGCCGATCCTCCCGTGTGGAAGATACATCGTCGCGCGTGCGACCACGATGATGATGACGATGGTGTTGAATTTTAATCGTTCACCAACGAGTTTCTCGTTCCTGAGCTTCGTACGAGCTCTCGTCCTCCCGTCCGCCGACCCGCGGTGCCCGACGAGGCGATGATCCCGCAACTGGGACAGACGTTGCGGAAAGTGCTCGTGATTTTTCCGTGTGGTCGACCAGGCGATACGGTTCTTCGTGTCGACATTCGCCGATCCGTGTGATCCGCTATTGAAAGCGATAACGCCGAGGTAGGCGCCGATATCTCCGGATATCCCTCGCTACACTGCGTATCCAAGTGTGTGATTTTCACACGCATCCACGTGTCTGTAAAAGTGACGCATTTGACCGAAGCTCTTTTCACACCGTTCCCTGCTTGTCGGATTACGTCAAGTTAACACGCCCGATCTCGTGTTAAATGACGTGATTGAAAACGGCGTGAAAATGCGTGTAAGAAAAACTTCCAGCTGCAGAACAACACGCTCGGATCTGCGACGTAGGCGGATCGTCACTTCGCGCCGTTGTCGCGCGCATTCGGTAGGATCGTTACGGATCGCTCTTTGTGACACACCTGTCATCTTTCATGCTTCGTTTCGCCCGCAAATCCGCGGAGTTCTCGCTAATTCCGTAGTAGGTTCGAGGTCTTTCGGTGGAAGTGTCCATAGTGAACCGATGCTTCGGTGCTTTTCCCCTTACGGAAAGTGCGATAAGTATTCTTACAAATTGCAGAAATAAACGCGAGCTGAGAAAAGTAAACTAACGTATGCATGGTAACGAGTCAAATTGAACTCCTGCGAGCAGCGGTAGTCTTGATCGACGAAGCGGAAAGTTTGAGACACGTCAGTCACATATAAGTGGAATCGTAGGAATACATATTTTCTAAACTCTCGCTTCATTCAGGCTCAATGGCTGCCTCTTCCCTCCGTTCCCCCCTCTGTTCACGTGACGCAAATCGTTTCCAATTTATTTCGTGCAACGACGCAACGCTCGCTGAGAAGAAGCGAATTTATTGGACACACACTCGTGAAAACACATTTTATGCGAAATGATCGGTAAAAACGCAACATTGCGGCGGCATCGTCGATCCGTTTGGCGAAACATTCTGTGTTGACGTTGAAGCGAGTAACTTTGAGCAAACATCTGCGTTAAATTCATCGTGGAACGTCGTCGGTGCGCGTTGAAAAAGCGGTCTTCGCAGACGTTCCGCGGCTTTTCTCGTTCCTTTTTTCGTTGAGCGCGCTCCGTTGAAAATCGAGAATAATAACGAGGGGAGAGGTGTGCAACAGGAATTTCCACGAGGAGATTCTTCGATTTTAGCTCCAATCGAAGCGGTATGCGGAATATCGCGTTTAATCCGTGCCGCCAAGGCGTCACTTTTACGTAATGCATCGCACAATTACCGAGTAATTATGCCGATGCACTGAGAAAATTGCGCGCGTACGTACACCACATCGTGATACGTGCGGATCTATTATTGTAAATGCAAATCTATTCGCGTTTACCACATAGCGAATGCTTCTTCTTGTTCCATGGAAATCTTATTCTGCCGGTACGTCGCTTTTAAACGAAGTATCGAGCGAGCTTTCTTCCTCGCCAGCCAGCGCCAGACTTTTACGACTTTCGTTATGAAACGTATCCCCCTACGAACGGCATTTTTCTCCTCGCTCTCCCTTCTTTCTTCCTTACGTGCTCTAAATTGCACCGCTGAATGAAGCGTGTCCACCGTGTCCAGCCGATCGCGTGTGAATGCCGAATGTTAATTTTATGGTGGCTCCGTAGAAAGTACCGAAAGTATTTCTCGTAACCGCGACGGACAGACCATACAGTCTTGAGAGAGAGAGAGAGAGAGAGATCGCGTTAGATTGACCGCGGAAATAATTCGCGATACGAGTGATCGACGCGAGGATAATTCCCAGTCAGCGCGCGCGAGAAAGAGAGAGAATATAATTCTCAGAGCAAGTCTCGGCTGATAATTCGAGACAAATCTCTTGTTGCTCGCCGTAATTGGTCGTTCCGCTTCGAAAGTGAAGGGTTCGCATGCCATTAATCGGGGCGATATCCGTCCGTGAGAGACACGTCGCCCGTTGTGCGCGCCGACGGAATGGAGTTTTACGCCGAGAATGCACCCGGTTTCACCCGTCGGCGTCCCCGCGCGGCGTTCGCGCACGCGGAACATAATGACACAAATTTAAATGACTGCGGTTACTCGTAGGCGGCCGTAGGAGATCGCAATTAGAATCCGCCGCGATGACGAGAGAGAAAGAGAGAGGAGGAGAAAGGGAGAGAGAAAGAGAGAGAGATGGATATTCGCGGGGATACAGCAAACACGACGCCTTCGCGTGAGAAAGTCCCGGGCGTGCGGAGAGGCCGCGTTTCCTTCGCTTCCTTCCTTGAGAAGACGCGAATGCCGGTGGCCACGGGAATCCGTTGACGCCGGCATAAAACGCCTTGGCGAATTTTACATTCAACTCGCGCGTGCGAGAGAAAGAGAGAGAGAGAGAGCGGTTTTACAAGAAGACGGCGTGAGAGGAGACGTACCGCTGCGAAGCAAACAGCGGAACGAAGACGAAGGCGCTTTTAGCTCGGAGGGCTTGGTTGACGTTACTTCGCCCCGGACATTGCGAGTTATTGCTCGGATCGGACTCATAAACGTGATTGCAATCTCCCCCCCCCCCCCCCCCCCC
>NW_014556795.1:1166195-1195609 GCF_001313825.1 Dinoponera quadriceps | reverse complement strand
CCCCCCCCCCCCCCCTCCCCCGTCTGTTTCTTCCTCCTCGTTACTTACTTCTCGCGGCGCGCGGTGTGCAGCGGTCCGGATGATGCCGGAACCGGAGAGTCGGACGGACGAGGCGATAATCGCCGAGGTGCGATACTCCTGGGCGTTCGAGTATTGCATTGTCACGTGCGTCGGCGGCGTCGTGCGCAATCGAGTATCTCGGCCGCGACGACTCGTGTCGGGAATCGGAGGGTAAGATGAGGGAAATTTTTGTATGGTAGTAACAAATAACGAGTCGGTGCCGAACTCATTAGAGGTTCTGTTATTGATTGATTTATTTCGCACTTTAATGATAAGAAATAATCAATGTCGGGGGCTAACGGGGGGGGGGGTACTCCAACTCAGCACTGAGGATTTCACGTTACGATATCGATGCTTTAAATAGAAAAGCGAGAGATAACAATAACGTGGAGCGTGTAAATAGCTCGCTGGTAGAAGCGGTCGCCTGGCGAACGGGAGACCCGAATTCGATTCCAACCGAGTCCGCCTTGATCTTGATCATTTCGCGTCAAAAGTGGGTATCCGCAGATACGAACAAGCATCTCGGCCATGTTCTGAACTTCCTTTCATAGTTGTGATATTAACAATTGTGTAGCAATAATAGTCATTATTGAGAACCGATAATTTTTGGTACTTTTGCAATACCGGAAAATCGGTAACGATATTGTCTTTCGAGTCTTGGCGCATTATTGTCGCCGACGGTTATTTCCTACTTAGGGATACGCGAGATTTCACCGCGAATTTCTTCGGAACGAGCACTCCCGTGTGTGACTCGCGCGCGATCGCACGCGTGGAAACGCCATTTCGTATCGGCGACACGCGAGGAATATGCGAGAGAAGGGCGTGAGAGACGCTTTTCCGGAAGACGGAACGTCCCGCGTTCGTGAGCGATTTTAGCGACCGGAACGAAGACTTTTTGCAGTGTCCAGGCGACGCCTCCGCTCTTCAGCGTCTGCTTCACATGAAAGCGCCGGCGAAAGTTTTGCGGAGTCAACGGCCTTCGAACGGGCCCGAGGATGCCCGTTACAAGAGTACCCCACTCGCCGCTTTTTATTGCATCCACCTATATATCGCCGATGCACCGTTTCCTCCGTTCTTTCCTCGTCGTCGTACCGAGATGCGTCGTGTATCGAGAAACGCCGATACTCGACTTTCGATAATGGCCAGGCGTGTTTGCACGGAGATCCTTATCTCCGTGCGGCTCGTTATTGTTTTTCCGCGGGCAGCGAGTAGCGCAGGTGAAGTGTCTTCGAGAGAGTGCCCGAGTATATCTCGGTCTCCCCCGAAGTATCGCTTCAGGCGCCGCGGTGCTGTGCTGTAATATCGATATATTCTTGCGCTAAGCGACACGTTAATTAATACCTCGGTAATCTCGTCGCCGCTGAATAGCAGGTACAACGGTCGGTACTTGAATCGCATCAGAGTACCGTACTGAGTGATACACCGCCGCCTCCGATAATATCGAAGTACCGTAAGTGAGGTACTCTCTTCCGAGGCCGCCGATGATATTGGTGGACAGCGTGGTACTTTAAAGGGAGTATTCAAGTACCGTAATCGTTTCTGAATACAACATCGACTCACTCAAGGCGAATACGCGTTTATTGAGAGAAAAACAAATATATATATATTTATTTATTATTATTATATATATTATATATATATATTTAAAAAAATATATATATATTTGGAATAATTAGTAATGGCGTAGTTAAAAGATTATGCTTAAACAATAAAGTAATTTTCCCCGTAGTTCTTTTGTACGGCTAATGAAACGCCTCTCACAGCACTTCCCTCGGTTGGTCGGAAAAGCCGCGATCCACGTTAATTTCGCAATCGCGAGCCGGCGTACTTCGCAACGCGCGCTCGCGATCTTACCGGGCAGACCGCCGATTTAGAAATCGTTTCCCGCGAGTGCGCGGATGTACGCGCGCGCGAGCTGTAGTACTCGCGCCGCGAGTGTATCATTTTAGCATACAATCGTGGGACGATACACGACCACGGCGGCGTAGGACCGTGCTCCATTTCTTTCTTCTCTCCCTCCCTCTCTTTTTCTCTTTCTCCCCTTATCGCGAGTTTCTTCTTTTCCGCGAGTCGCCCTGCCGCGATATCGACCCACCGCAACATTTACACGCAATCACCACGGCGAAAACAGCTTTTCCTCCCCCACCCACCCCTCCCTTCCTCTCATCTTTCCGTTTCCCTCCTACTCCGAGCCGCATCTCTCCTCTCTTTCGTTTGTTCGACCAGCCGAGCCACTTTCGCGAGAACCCGGGTCGTCCTCTTTGTCGCACCGACGCCCGACTTCGACCGTGAGATTTCACCGAATGTACACACGCTGGAAAATGTGAGGAGGATGCGAGAGGACTGCGTTTTTAACTCGCGTAAAGTCGAGCGCACGAGGCCGCGAAATGACGGACTACCGAGTGTGGGTTAATTGTCGTGCGACTGTCGAAAAAAATGTGCCCTCGCGTAATTATCGGGCTGAAAGTAGGTGCAGGATGCTCTCCCCCTGCGTTAAGATGTTACCCGTTGTAATTCAGGGAGAAAGCAAGTAATGGGCGGAGATTTGGCAAAATTAGGCATGCGAAGTCGAGGACAATCGTGTGTATCCCGCTTAGAAACGAAAGAGAAACGCTCGACCCTTCGGCACGACAAGTGCACGACGCTTCGGCGCCGCGTAAAAGCGTCGTTGAAACAAATTACACGGCGCAGTTATCGATAAGATTAATAAGGTACAGTTCCTTCGGCACTCACCTTCCGACTGCCTTTACCAACCTAAACTTTTGTTTGAACGATTCGCCTTAGATCTCTCTCGTGCCGCGCACACGAGCCGGACAAAGAAGGAAGATCCATTAATCACGTTAATTAACGCTCACGATCGCCGATGCCGGTGAGATCGAAGCTTATCTCCCGATTACCACGTGCACCGCGGACGGGTATATCTTAACGCGCAACAAAGATTGATCTTCCCACCTTTGTGTGCACAGCCATCCTCGCGCGTGATAAAAAGCGAGTGATTAGCATTTTACCACGCTTCGTCAATTTATACTTGCTTGTCAATACCGGTCCATTATAAGAACATAATTCTTCCGTAATGGCTCGCCGTCGTCGTCCTACTCATCCTCCTCTTTCTGACATATTTTTCACAATGTCGGACGCACAGTCGCGAATTCCTCGCACGCGCGAGGTCACTCGTGGACTTCGCGATTTCTCGCTCGTCGCCGCAAAGGACGTCAGCCTGGGAGGCTGAAAAATCGCTCTAATCCGTAATCGCTAATCGAAGGAAAAAAGGCGACGCTCGTCGTTAGCTTCGTCTAATTGCGACATATTTTTCACAGAACGGTCGGACACATTCGCGAATTCTTCGACGACTCGCGCGAGGTCGTTCGAACTCTCGGTAGCTTCTCGCTCGCTGCCAGCGAAACCCGCGAATTCCTCGCTCTCTCGGCCGTGAAGGTGTATTAATCCGCGCAGAAGCGGAGTTCCGCAAATTTACTCGCGAAATTTGACGCCCGACGTCAAACGACGGGATCCTCCGCCGTCCGTGAATCCGCTCGCGATCCTCCGTGAGAAGAAGCCCCCCGTTGATTGAACAGAGCCGCCCGAAGAGTACGTGGAAAAATCATTACGTCTCCTTCGCATCCTAATTGCAGCGCTCAGTCGTTTGAACCGTGAACTATCGATAATTTGTGATCACGTTATTTTACGACGATCATCGTCTCAATCGCTTTTTTTCTCTCTCTTCCAATCTTCCATGATTTCGCTGGTTCCCCCCTCCCCCTTTTTTCGAGTCAAATTACGCCAGGACGTTTGAAGCTGCTGGTCATGCATGTTTACGACGAAGGCCGTGGTCTCCAATTATGTTTGCGCTGCGCAGAAATTCGCTAAGCAAAGAGTCGGAGTATTTGCATACGAAATGCGTCGTGATGAATTCGAGAGAGAGAGAGAGAGAGAGAGAAAGAGAGATATTCTGTTGACGTGTCGAACATTAACTCGAGATTATCCCGGAAGACGTCGTCCATTATCGACATCGTATATCGACGGAAACTCCGGCTGCAATCCAGTCGCGTGCAATCAATGCCCTGCGACACGGCACATTGTGATCGAGCGATAATCACGTGTGATCACTCGCGGTCGTATCAGGTTTGCGTAACGTTTTCCTCTCTTTTTGCCCCCGTCTTCCAGATTGTCTCGTTCAATTCTTTTTTTATCCTCTTCGGTATTTCCTCGGTGAAAGATCGAGGATATCACGGTATGTACTTGCAAAGTGCAAGTGCGTACTCGTTATGGCCGATCGACGCTGCGACATTCACGTGTTCTTCAAACATGAGTACGACACGAAAGAATTAATGAAAAACTCGCAACTTGTGCCGTCACGACGGTCAGAAAATCGCGACATTTTTCCGATGAGTTTTGCAACATTCCTTACGTCCAATAAAGAAAAGTCTCCTGAGAATGATTGAAATACGACCGAAGTACTCTTGTTAGACACGAAATTTACTGCGAAACGCATTGAAAAAAGTATCGTGATCTTTAATCCGTCTCTACTCTGTATGCATACATTAATTTATAAACGAATAAATTTCCTTCTCAATTAATTCGAAGTAACGAAATAACTCGTTAGCGTCTCTCTTTCTTTCCTGCGTTTTATCTGACATCATTGCGAAAAAGGGGCAATTATTTTCAACTTATTATTCCAACTAATTATATCAATTAAATTGACGTAAATTTAGCATATAAAAACATCACGAAAATAATAACATTTGATCTACGTGCTGATTTGACATTGAGACATCAGTCGAAGGTCGATAATACGAGGAAACCTTAACATTTGGACGAAAGATTTCTCATTGTATATTTTTAAAAAAATTTCTCAGACGCAACTGGATAAATAGACACATTTATACGCTTCTATTATATTTGTTATATTAATCTCTATTGACTATAGTATATTTTACACCATAAGATATTCTTTTTAATAAACAGTATGTTTATTGTTGGTAAATTTACTTGGTATCGGTCGGAACCCTCTCGATTTCTTTATTTCACGCGTCGGCGTAGACATATCTGCGTAATAAATACCGACTTGATGCCTGGTGAATAGTAATAATTCGATGAGGAAATAGTTATTCATCATCGTCAGCGATGATGCCGGGTACGACGCGATCGTGGACTGAAAGGTTTAAATTCAAGCGAGTATACGTAAGCGCAAGTCGCTTCTTGCGCTCGCTCGTGTGCACATGTCAGCGGGATATTCCACTAGTTCGCTTTTTGTCCGATATCACTACGTGTATATTAGAATAGGCTGAATAGCGATGAACGATCGTACGCGCCGGCATCTCCTCTCTTACGACGAGCTGTAATAGCGATTTCTGTAACGTCGTTGTAAGTATCGCAATGGGCATAATGATATCGCTCGTGAGTGTACAGTCAACAATCGTGATTGTGAGTAAATCGCTTAAAGTGGCCGGCAATTAACGCAATTAACGCTAAGCGTGATGCTGTGGGTTTATTGCATTAATTTCTCGAACGGGAACACTCGTCGTAATTTTTCTGTTACCTTATCATGGTGAACATGTGAAAAATATGTGTAATATGTTAACAAGGTGAATATGTTAATTTAATATATATTTGTGTAAATTCTAATATATTCCCCGTGTTAAAGTGACACAAATTTCCGGTGGACCGTTTTTAACATCGAATTTTTTGCCGTGTGACTTACGTTGCAGCAACCCAACACATACATAGGCTGCGTTCCGGTATTCACTGCCAGTACTGAAAATCTATAATATACGTAACATGAACTATAAATTTTCAATATTGCCAGTGAATATCAGAACTCAGCCAGCAAGGGAAAAATAATTTTGATATATATAACGCGGGATTTGAAAATAATTTCCAAAGTATTTCATTTAAATAATTTATTGGCTCTAGTTTTATACAGATTTTATTACAGTAGCTAATTGAAAAAACATTAACAAAGATATATACACATATATAATATATATAACGCGTGATATGCAGTTTCGGTCTGTTCTCTTTTGCCTCCTTTTCGATTTACGTCACATATCGTCATGACGTCTTGGCACTTATATCTATCGTACATCATTAACCATCATCGATTAATACTCGCTCTCATTAATCAGAACTATAATTAATTCGAGTTCTCGGGCTCGATCGGTGTTATGCGCGACTCGTTGATTTGTTTTTGTTATTATACAATATGACGATTAAACGTGGCGTGTCGTGGCACCTCATCATCGCGAGCTTACCTTAACCGAGCGACCTCGATCTGCTCGCGAGATTGTAATTAATGCGAGACGGTTATAATGACATCGGGGTGAAATACCTGCGCATGTCAAACGTCTCCGTTTCCGGTGCGAGATGACGAAGAATCGCGAGAGGAAGCGGGAATCGATCACAATCATCGGTGTTGCTTAGTCGGGATTTTTTTTTCTTCCTTTTTCCTACGGTAAATTGCAGAACCGCGCGCGTATACGTGGTTCATTCATATAAAACACCGATCTCTCTCTCTCTCTCTCTCTCTCTCTTTTCCTCTCTCTGGTGATCGGCACGATCTATGACGGCTGTGACGGCCGCCAATGTCAAGCCCTGACGTAACTTCTCGACTCGATCCGCGCGATAATAATTCTGAACAACGTGAATTAAAAGGACGTTTTTATACATCGTTCTCACGTACCCGCGCATTCGCCGTCGGTCGTGTGCGCAAACGCACTCGCGACAACGCGACGACCGATAAATTCCTGGTGATTTATTTTTAGTAAATCATCGCTTCGTCTGACGCGCACCGATGTATGCATATGTACATGTACGTGTTTATTTCCCCGCGCTTACGTAGATGCAAATTCAGTTCTTTTAAATTTAGAAATCGAGGGGAGGGGAGGGGCACACCGCGCGAGAATATATTTGCTTCGCCGTAATCGCGAACCTTTTGATCTTTCTGGTCGTAAAGTCGCACCTACGAGAGAAACGTGTGTCTGCGCCTCGGATCGGCAGATTTCGCCGCTTCACCTAAAAGCTCTGCATTTGGGATAAAAACAAAATCCCACAAGTATCTCGCGTATTTCGTCGTGAACGGTGTAAGAAAGATGTAGCATCGGTTCCGCCTCTCTTTCTCTCCTCGCTGATGTGTCGACACGCTCAGATCTTTGCGATGCGAGTTACGCAATCGTGAAATAAAGTATACATGCATCGGCCGAGGGAAAACATCATCTTATTCTCATACACCGTTGTAATAGTTACACCTGTCGCGCGTTACGCCTCTTTTTTACGCATCGGGGCGTTCTGGAAATAAGAATTCGCTAACGAGTAATGACTCTTGCACAACTGTCGCGCGCGCATTCCCCACGTGCATTCGCGGCCGAGAAAAATATTTATGTAAGTGCGCGGCCGAACCGCGCGAAGCGGCCAGGCCGACGGAGCGAGACTGCGCTCCCGTGTGTGTCAGACGTTTCGCGGAAACGTATAATTAAGGATTCGTGATTCTCAATTTCGAGATAATTCTAGCTCGAGAAGGAAAAGAATCGGCCGCTCGCTCGCATTATCGCGGCTCAATGCGCGCGGGTCGTAAATTTCGCTCGCGGGAAATTCAAGGTCGGCGATAGTACGAACTGTTAGTGCGAACTAAACTTAAACAGACAGTACGAGCGCGACGCATCGTCGTACATAGCTATTTGTGCATTAAAAAACGATTTACACAACGGACTAGATTAACATGTTTAAAATCGATATCGGTACACGGACGATATTAGACGAATTGAAGATTAATGTCGCGCACACCGAGAAAAAGGTTTCTTCAGATTTCATCGATTTTATCGCATCCAAACACAAATCTCACCATCGGCATAGTTTCCGAGGAAACTAACGTTTCGATTGACAAGTACGGTCTTTGGACTTTTCAATGAATATGTATCTTTATGTTAAATGGAAAATTTGTTTGAAACGAAGGACAATTTTCTTACAAGGAAATTCTGTGTTTTATTTTACATGTTTATGGGATGGCCAAACAATCTTTTATTCGATTGAAAGATGTTATTTCAAATAATAGCGTTCTTTCTGCTAAATAATAGAGTTTACTTGAATGAGATAAAATTTTTATTCAAATAAATTATTCAAATAAATAATATTTCGTACATGTTACCTGAACAGATTTTAGTCAAATAAATAGGAATACTGAATCTAAATCAAACCTTTTTCATTTTCGTCTCGGAGAATCCAATTTTGGTTCTCAAGACCGAAACATTTGTTCGCCCACATGCAAAGTAAATTTTTTTTAGTCAACTAAAGTGCGAGAGTAATTTACATTCGACAGCGACACAAAGTCGCGTTGATAGGTTACGACAGCGCTGTGTCGTAATTTTTATCTTCCGTATTATATACGCAAGAAGTGCGGCAAGAATCGCGTTTTGTACGCAGCTACAAAAGTCCGCCTGTCGAGGTACAACTACACCGGTTATACAATGGCGATTATTCACGCTGCAGGCGCATGTTTCAATTATGAGAAATGTTCGTAAACAGCGTGGCAGGGCCGCGATGTGAAAATGCGTGGTATTTGGCGAATAATGGGTAGGTGGTTTTAGTAGTGGAAAACACGCATCGGAGGAAGCGAAAATGCTTCTCGTACGAACCCGGAAGCGTTTTTCTTCTTTTTTCTCTTTCCTTTTTTTTTTGCCTTCTTTCGCAACACCGTCGCGAAATGCCATAGCGACCGGCTACTGTGTGCTGCAAAACGTTCTTACGTATAACTGAATAATAATCTAAATAATAATCAATTGAATCGATCTCTTAACTGCTACGTAAACAACTGAATTGACGTAAGAGCTTGACCACTTTGAAACAACAAATGGAGGCAACGCATATACTTCACGATTCCATTTGTGTTGTACGATTGACGTCGTCACGCGCACATCCTTTCACATTACACATTACACAGTAATGCCAAGACGAGAAAGTTTAGTTTTAGGAATGCATCTGGAAGAGAGAAAATTGAATGTATTTGCGTGATATTAATGAGTTGAGTAGTAGAATAAGAAATCGTAATGTAAGTGTTTAGGACAGCAATACATTCGTGATTGAAGATATTGTTGTGAGAATATTATCAGAATCGACATTGGCTTTTGTGTGAAAATATCTTCCACATTCGCTGGCTATATTTTATTATAGCTCTTAAGGTTCTCGAGGATAAAGTGAGATGCACTCAAGCGAGCGAATATCCGTGCTCGATAAGCGGATTTCGGGCGGAGATCGCGGCACCGTCTGACCGCAAGACCTCCGGTGAAACCATAATTTCCGGCGAGATAAACTGACCGGACGAACGCGCGTTCGCACGTGTGCAGCTTACGGTCTTGAAGCGAACGCGGCACGAGGCCAGCCTTGTACTGAAAATTCATCTAACCGTAGACTCTTTTTCTTTTCACACCCTTTTTCACTCGTCCTCGTGTACTTTCTTATCGACAGCCGCTCCTCGTAAACTCTCTCGCACAGGTTTGCCGCGCGTTTTTCGCGGCTATTTCATATTCATATCGGCGATTATTTGACGTCGATTATGCATACATGTGTGCAAAAAGCGAAAAGATGTTAGGAAAAACAGTATTCAAATCAAAGACGGTATAATGTTAATAGCGATAAATTATAATTTAAGCTAGTTTTTCACCCAGAGCTCTGCGAAAAATGACAAGTGACGTACTTGATGTCTTGCATAAGAGGGAACTCCAAAGTGTGATATTACGAGACAGAATATATACCTTGCGAAAATATTCGAGAGATAATTGATTTTTCGATTGACGCGCGCGCACGCGATACCGTCGATACCGCGATTGATCTGGAATATTTATCTTTATTAAACGTCACTAACATCGCGATTTATTCGTCATATACTGTTATATACTTGACCTCGTTTTCGAGAGGCTTTTACAACATTGCGACGGACCGAGGATGAATTTGAAATCTGTCGAACGGTTATAAATCGTCAGACTCGTAAAAATCAGGGAAACGTTAAAAGCATTTTACACTCGATAATTTACTTACAAATTAGGCATTTCAATTACTACGAAAGCTATTAAACGTACCCAAACCGCTGGAAATATTTGATTTAAGAGGCCAACAAAACAGGTAATTTATTCTAACCTAGCGCTTTCCTGTCGTGCTTATCGCCAAAGTGAAGAAATGACGCATTGCCTCAGATCGATATCGTCAGGTCCGAAAATATAACATCGACGGAAGTCGAAAATGCACGGTCATGCGATATCGACGATTGCGCGTTATCTGCGCGGATCGACCTTCTGTACTCTTATGCCGTGTCGAAGCCTATTTAATCCCTTGTCTCGCCGTTTCAGAGTCGCACTGTGAACCTCGCCGCCGGTGAGCAAGAGCGCGCGCTGGCACCCCCGGAAGGAGAGGAGAGATGACACGCGGGGTCTCGTGATAGAGGGGACTGCGAAGCTGCGACCTTTTCGCGTGCGCTCCCGTGCGCGCGCGCGCGCGAAAGAGAGAGAGAGAGAGAGAGAGAGCAAGCCGATAGAGAAGAAACGGCCTTGAAGGCGGCGAATGACAGCTGCTGCTCCTACTGCTGCCGTTGCTGGTGAGCCGGCCGACGATTTATTCGGCTTTCGCAACCTCTCTCGATCGCCGACGCCGGTCGTGACCTCGAAAGAGCTCTCGTCCACCTGACCGGAGGAAGAAAAAGAGAAAACGACGAGAGGAGGGCCGACCTCTTCGCGCCGAGATCTCGTTCTCGCGCGAGCGACGAGACGGAACGGCGACGACGAGCGTGCGGCACAATGTAGCGATTGATCCGGCGAACGAGAAGAACCGAATATCTTGCGAATTGCGAGCGAGCGAGCGAAGGATCGAGGGACCAGCGGCAGAGGGAAGAAACGCGAGGATGAAGACGATGGGCGATGTTGTCGCGGACCCCATTGACGAGACCGACGACGCGGTGGAGTCCACCGGCGGCGTCCCCAAAGAGTTCGGCCAGAAGACGCTGAGGTCCTTGAAGAGAGGACTCGGCCGGCTCTGGAGGAGGCATCGAGGCAACGCCTCGATCACCGAGTACGATCCCTGCTACAAGGTCGCGTATCTTGGAAACGTGCTGACCGGATGGGCCAAGGGTGAGTGACTGACTGATCTAGAATTTCTAATTGTGATCATTGCCGCAGGCATTCGTCCTCCCGAATCCCAGCGTTAATTGAGCCTTGCTTCGCTCAATGATTACGAAACTTTCGTCCTTTTTATCGAAAAAGATCAACCAACCAATTCGGTTTAATTATTTCTTCCCGAGGCGGATGTACGCGGGGAAAAAATGCGCGCACCGGGGAAGGGATGTAATTTGCTGGCGGGGCAAGTTTTATGCTCGTAAATTCGGTGTCGCGACAAAATCCCGCCGGCTGCGTGGACAGTAGAAACGACTCGTCAAGAATACCAGTTGCCGTTCGTTAGATTATTTTACTGCACCTACAAATTACTTTGCTGTAGGAACCAATGAGCAAATGTAATAGGAAGACGGTAAATTAAAAGGAAGAAAAAAAAAAGAACGAACTCGTTCTCGAAGGACAAATTCACTCGGCAGAATATTTCCCACCCTGGCGAAAACTGTTTCCGCTCTGATTACGAATAATTCGCTAATTTCATTGTATCAACTAGATTTTATCGCTGTCGCAACAAATATGCAGCAGCGACGACGGTTATTCACGTTACAACAGCAACATTATTTTTCTCCGTGTGAAATTTATCGTGAAGAGGAAGAATGCAATTCTGTCGGTACGCAATTACGAGCCCCAGATTTATGAAAGATCCTCCGATCGGACCGTTGAAATTGCAGGGGTTGTACAAACATTCGATAACGCTTAGAATCAATTATCTTGACAAATATATTTAAATCGGTGGTTAGAATGAGGGGGGGGGGGGTGGAATATGTGTTATTTGAAATAATGAATCCTCAGACGCGTCCTGTCGTCGTGCCGAAGGCGGGCGCGATGAACGATTATTTGAACTGCAAGTATGCACACACACACACACACACATACACACGTACGTGTGCAATTATTATCACACTCCAGCAATTACGCAAAAGCATAAATTCCACAATTTATCACGTTGACGACGCAAATTAATAAACCTACGACCTAGAAGAGTTTCTTCATTAATCGCAACAGTGTTGCACAATTAATTGAACTATAAACCGCTCGAGTTTATCGCATCAAGGTAGCCATGTCGCAAACCGGATCGCGCGATTTGCCAGAAAAATGCATTTATTTATAAACGTCTATGCAAATTGCGGGTGCTGCGCGTGCTTTTCTTTCGCCGGGGGAAGGGGGTAACGGTCGATATTTCATTCGCCGACGAGCCGTTTCACCGGCGGCCCTATCGTTACCGGGGATGCCGGGATGGAAAAATTGGGAACGGATTCCGGCATATCCGTCATCGTTAATTAAGCCCCTAGATAAGCGGCAATTAAGAGCGATAGATAAACGTCGGGTACGCGCGCGCACTCCCGATCGTGTCCAGCCTTGGCGCATGAATGACCAGACGGAAGTGCGCGATACTTCTTGCAGCCGGTGCATCAGCAAGCAAGGTCACCGTCAATTCCGTATCGGTCGAGCGTTCATTGCATACGGGTTTCACCCGTCGTCCCGCCATTAAATCACCCTTTCGCGCGCGCACGAGCGAACGAGAGAGCGAGAGAGAGAGAGAGAGAGAGAGCTTCCTTCGGCCGAGAGATTTATTTCCGAAGCGACCACGCCGGTGAATAAAACCTCGAGAATCAACCTCGCGGACTCTTCTCGGTTTGCTCGCTCGAAGTCTGTGTTTTGCAGATCGCTTCTTACGAATGCCGGAGTAAAAGTTGCGACACACGTGTCACACGTGTCGAACGATGAAACTCTCAATTAACATAAGTTCGTCCGATGAGTTTTCGGATTTTCACGAGAAGAGCCGGTACGCCCGAAGGGCGCACACGGAAAATATATACCGCATTCAGGTGAAGTAAGAGTATCCAACGCTTGGATATGTATTTCATTCTGGACACTCGTGTTGCTTTGATCATTAACATTCGATAATGAGCTTTTCTAAAATATATTACGGGTAAATTTTAAGACTATTACCAAGCAATTATCTTTTATTGAAGATGACTACCATTTCAAGGAAGGAAAGTAAACTGAGTACAATCGCTTTTTTTAGCCCTATTTTTTTTTTTTTTTTTTTTTTTTTTTCATATATAGATGCACAACTTTATTTGTATCGTTTTCTCAATGACTTTCTCGTCGAAAGAGCAGGCAATACATCATCGATATATCCGACTAGAAAAGCACCGGTCTTGAACTCTTGGCAAGAGATTCTACGACGTCCCCATTAATCAGGCACTTTAACGCTCCATTAATTAGAAGAGATTCAATTTAACAGATAAATAAAAGAAATATCTTTCCCATGGAAGCGGTCGAGCCTCTCGGTGTCGATGAGACGTCTCTTATCTATCCGCTAATCGCGCGACTTTCGATTCGGTGAAAGCGTTTAACTTTGATCAACGGACAGTTGAACTCGATGCGTCCGCAAGAAGACGTGTACGCCTCCGAATCCGAATTTAACAGCCGAGGCCTTTAAAGCCCCAGTCAAGGTGGTTGGCCATCTCGTTCACCGGAGGCGAATTCTCGCGCCGGAGTCTCGGGAAACCTACTCCGAGAGAGGAGTTCGCCGAGGAATTCGCGCTCGGGAGAAAGCGCGATCTCGGACGCGCGCAGCTCGCATGACAACGAGAGACGAGAAGAGACGTGACCTTCGGTGTCGCGTCCCCTCATCGTCGCCCTCGTTGTTTATTGTCATACACGCGGAACGTCGACGGCGACTCGTACGCGCCTTCCGGCTTCGCTCCGAGCGAACCGAGGAAACGGCCGAGGAGATCGGCTGATCGGGCCGGTGAACGATTCCGATGAAATTCCGCTCTGACATTTGTGGCCGGTCATCATCGCATGCGCGAGCTCAAAAAGCAGGAGGAATCGCAATGCGCGCGGTGCAACGACCGGACATAGGCGTACGCGCGCGGCCTCCCTCGACTTTCTCTGCATATCTTCGCCCGCTCGGACTGGGTCGGCCTTAATCGGCCGGCCACCGCCATTATTACGGTACGTGGATTCGCTAACGCCTATTCGGTGGCGATTAATTAATTCGGCGGCTGTCCCCCCTACCCCGCGCGAGAGGTGACCGCGGAATGTTGCCTCGAGTGCCGACGTGTGTGTGTGTGTGTGTGTGTTACGTTGCCGTGAGGCACGTACGCGCGCTCGAATAGCGGTCGCGTACGCTATGGCGTCCGTATTTAGCGGTAATACCTGAGCCGCCAACCGGAATCGGCCGGCGCGAACGGCGAGAAATCGGAAGAGACCGCTGGTAATTCGATATACCGAGTATATTCGCACTGATTACGGTTAATACGATGCCGGGGTGATACAAAGAGCGAGGTGTTGTCCGCCGCTCGGGGAAGTCCAGTCTGGCCTCGTGGGATCCTTCGGCAGGATCTTCCGTCCGCCTCGCGGAACGAGTTATCGAGATAAGACCGGGGATTTTCCTTGAAGTTTCCTCCTCGGGGATGACGGTGAGGAAGTAACGAGGAGATAACGCGCAAAGCGTGAATCCCGACTACTTTGATTTTGGTAATATTTCACATTTTTATTCTCGCTGTTTCAGAACGGGTTGTTTGACGTGAGCATTAAAATTAAATCTATCGAATTTCAAGTTAAGGGAGAACAGTTAATGAGTGTCGTTAGGTTTTTTATTCATCTGTAGGCCGTCCGGTAGACGAAAACTACGAACGGGATTGAATACAAATAGCCGATGCTTATCGGCGATATCCGGTGGCGGTTGTTAGTAATACTCCTGGCGATTGCTTTTCGCGCGCAGATCACGCCTGGTGAGTTTTTCTCAAGGCAACGGGAACACTATCAACACGAAAGCCGTATATTAGCCGTATATTCAGCGCTAAATACGTGGCGTGAGCGCAGACGTTACAAATAACCGCAACGCTTTGCCCGTGCTTCCAAGTTTAACCTCCGCGTTTGTACTTTTGATCAACACAAGCCGATACATATTGGGCTCTAAAAGCAAGAGCAGCGTTCTCGAGGTCTCCAGCCGCGAATTGGTTAAGTCACACCGACGATACGCGGTAACATCCCGAATCGCTGCTCTCAATAAGAAATAACGCTCAAAATATCGTTCCCGCGGAATTGCCTCCGAAACATTGCGCCGGCTGAGAAAAGATTTCCAACTGGGAGAAGCCGTTTATCCTGCTTTATTATTATCGAGACGAGTATCTGTCTTATCATCGAATTACTCCGTTTGAACCTGTGAAATCTGTAAAGATCGCAGTTGCACTTTGTACCGATAATGCGTTACATAATATTTTTGTTAGTAATTTTGGAGAATGAAATCTGAAAATTCTGCGCGATATAAAATATTTCTTCTTCTCCTCAGTATAGAAAATAGTTATTTACGTCACGTCCGATACATCACGCATCAAAGACCGTGTCAGAGGCGTGGTGCGGCTGATCTCGCTGTTCTCGCTAATAATAAACACCTCTCTCCGTGTGCACGATAAAATTTCTTTCCTGTAACTCGCCGTGCATTTAATGCATCTCCGTGGATAAATTAAGCCCGGTCCGAGCGTACTTCCAATTGAAGCGTTGATAATGATTCCCATCCGCGGGAACAGGTTTGCGCTTTTAATTTCGAACCCGAGGAGGACGCGAGAAATACGACACTCTCGCGGTCTAACAATAGCATAAAAAGAGCTTCATCGTTTATCATTTTGGAATATACCGTTCCTGTCGGACACGTGCACGTTGCAGACACGCGCTTTACGATTTCACTCGGCAAGAAAGGGTTAACGGTCCCCGGGCCCTGCCGAGGTCGCGCGTGTGTATGTGTGTGTGACTCGGAGAATAAAGAAAAGTATATTGCAAGAAAACCCCGCGTATTCGTCGCCACACAGGTCCTTCATCGAAATCGCACCGGTGGTTTCCAGTTTTACCTCGAACTTGTTCTCGTCGACCTTCGCGTCGCCTTTTGGAAGAATACGATCGCGCAGACTCTTTTGTCCTCCGTGCATTTTTGGGCCTCCCTTCTCCCTCTCTCTCTCTCTCTCTCTTCTCTCTTCTCTCTTTTTCTCCCTCTCTCGCGGAGCCGAGAGAAGATACTGTGTTCCGAAAGGAAACGACCGTACGGGTGCCGCGGGCGAAAATTATACCGCTCTTCAGGTACGGGGTACTCATCTATGCAAAAAACTATCTGAATATTTAACAAGCCGTATCTACGTGGCCATAGACAGTAAGGTATTTCGCGATATTTTTGGACAATCCTGAAGTTCTGTCTGACACTGCAACCATTTATCGCGGAACCACTGATCGGAAGGATCTATTTTAGGATCTTATCCACTCTGTGCATATGTGTGTGTGTGCGTGTATATGTATTAAAAGTTCGCAGATTCAAGTTGTTCTTTTAGGAAAAACATTTAAAATTGAGATGAGAAATCTCCGTAATCTCCCTCTATCGCATTCGTTCGTTATTTTAATTAACGATAGTTAAACTCCTTTTTTACTTTTTTTTTTTTAATGATAACTACAAGTTTCAGCAATATTGAGAGATAAGAAATGTCAATCTTTAGTAATCGCCGTTTTAATGCAAAGCCGCACATATTGACGCTTAGTCTCCTGTCTCCGTTGAACTTTGAAATTTAACGCGCGAGTTTGCACATCCGCAAAGCACGTCGTTCAAATATACTTTGCGCTTTTATTGCTAAATGCCGCCGCTGTTCAATGTACCAGGTTGTTTTTTTATCGTCGATCGAACGATCGAGGTTAGATCGAAAGCGTGTCGGTGGTGGTGTTTTTATCAAGCGTATTAATAAAAAAAAAATTATAATGCATATATTCATGTTATATTTGTTTTTACGTATTTCCAGCTCTCTATTTACGTATCTGAAACAGCAAGTCGTGTTTTCTCCCACGTTTGTTGCTTATTCACGTTTTTTTTTTTTTTTTAATATGCAAACACTAAATATTTACCAACAAAAGGCCGGATATACAAAACGAGTTTTTTTCGATGTTTTTCCGAGACTTAAGATCACGAACAGATATTTTAAAAAGCTCAAATTTCTGGGAAAATAAATATGCGCACTAAAGGGTTGATGGACTTTTAAGATGTGCATTACAAATGAGGAAAGCGTATCTTTCGCAATAGAGAAATTCTTTACCGGGCCGAGCGGAAGATTGATATCGGAGTCGGTGATCTCGCAAGATCAATGTCGCAAGAAACTCAGCATTGAAAAGGGTCACCTGCTGTTTTTTATTTCTGCTTTCCGCGAAGGTATTTTTGTCGCGCGGAATTCTCTCTCTCTCTCTCTCTCTCTCTCTCTGGGTGGTAGACACACATAACGTGTTAATCGTTTCTCTCGCAGTCACCACGGTGTGATTCACGCGACATTGAAGATTGCACACTTAGCTTGCATTCAATCGCGCGACGGTGCTGGAAAGTAATAGACGCGTCCCGTCGTATTCCACCTTTAACGGGTCTTACGCAATCCTACGTGTCGTAATAAGTCGCGTGAATTATACCAGTAAAGCGTGAAGAGCCGACATTATACATTTTTCATTCGCCGGTTGTATTTATATTAGACATCAGAAACCTCAAAACGTGTTCCGCTCTTCATTAATCACGCGCTCGCTTCATTTTTCTCGTTTGTCGTTTACTGGAAACATTGCGAAATTGCGAAGCACGACTCAGAACTCGTTCGTTACTGGTCGGTAGTCGTTATTAGTTGTGAATTTTTGTACGGGAATTGCGGCGGCCGGTTCGTAAATCAAGTATCTCGGTTACAACCGAGATGTTGAAATCGCGTGAATTATATTAATGCGATTTTTTTACGCGGAAAGAAAAAGAACCCAGTTCCTGCAACGGGATAGGGGCCGGATAAAAATACTCGGTGGCGAGGAATGAAAACTCGACGGTAGGAAATAGTATCTCAGTCATCGCGACTGAGGGACATTCGTGTGAACATTCGGCTGCATTAATTCTTTCGGGACTTTTTCCTTTTTCTTTTGAAGAGAAGCTTTCGCTCGAAATGATTTTATTGTACGAAAAATTTGTCTTGATGTGACAAACGTCAAAACAATCAGTAATACAACACCCGTTACATTCTAGATAATGAAATATATACCTGAGCGGAACCGCTCAGGTGTATATGTAGCCTCTTAAAGCTCGCTTGAAACAACCGAGAATATTTATGTGTATTTTCAATTTTTTTTTATTATCTATTTTTTTAAACTCAACGAGTTTTAATTCACGAGAAAAATATTCACAAGTAAATTCTGAACAGCTTAATGCGCTTCCTGAACATGTAGAGAATATATTTGAATATTTAAAACCCGATATTTGCCGAACGATACCTTTAAAGACACAAACGCTCAATTTTTTGAGGATCTATTCAACGGAATTTTGGAGTTGGGAATATTTTACGATTACACGATACGTTTAAGCTAATACGTTTTCCTCTCCGGTCGATGTGATTTATTTGCTCAGCGTACTCTTTCTCGTGATCTTCGCATTAAACACACATAACGTGTAATTGTCACATTTATTACCCGTAATATACTATGCGTTTATTATATTAATTTGTTACTTATATGGTATTCAACTGTGGCGTTATTGTATAATCCTGAAATTCTCTGAAACTCGCAGCCAAATCGTCATTTATCGCAGAACTGATTAGAAAGATCTACTATTCCGCTGCATATGTATGTCATTTGTTGTTATTTAGTGTCATGTATGATTATGCAAAATAATTGCGCGAATTGTGACAGTCACGAGTCGATATTCAGCTTCGTTCCGTTTATTTAATCGTTTTCCCCCTCAGCATTACAACAGACTTCCGCTTTCTCCAGCGAAATGACAGTCACTCGAGATAACTTATATCGAAGATACATAAAGGTTATTTTCAAGTCCGGCTAAAGTAATTACTAGAACAAGAGAGTCTAAAAATAAAAAAGGGAATACGTTATCCGTTCTGATCCTACGTGATTTTTATTATCACGCCATTTTAAATCGAGTGCTTGAAATCACGGATCCAGAAAAATATCCCTTATCAATCAAAGTAAAAACGTTATCGAATAACGAACTGTGATTCAATTGCGACGCTGTTTATCGTTAGTCGACTTATTTTCATTTACACACACACACACACACATCGAGCGCGAAAATTACGTATCTCGTGCGAAGCGTATATGAGTGATGGTTCGTAAATGATAATATATTCTGAAGAAATAATCGTACGATCTTCCCGGAACCGTTGGTAAAAAAAGAAAAAAAGAAAGAGAAAAAAGAGCATGTCACAATTTGCCGCTGATAACGACAATAATTTCAATTTAGAATCAATTTCTCAGCTTGCGCAAAAGCAAAAAAGAAAAACGATAATGCGAATCTCGATTAGCCGCGCGGACACGTGTCGCGCGAGCGTTCCTCAGGCCGAAGTAACGTCCGGAGGACGTGCTCTTTTTCGCGGGACGGGAGGAAAAAAGGCGCAAAAATCGAGGCGAGCGAGGAATTGAGTAAACGTCAGCGGGCAAAAGTAATGCGGATTGCGCGGTCACGTACGTCGCGTACGCGGTCGTAAACTCTCTCGGGGTTTTCGCTACGTTCGTTAAATGGACACGCGCTTTTTTTTAAACGAATACCCACCGACGACCTTCTGGAACATTGCGCATCGTGTAATTGGCGAGGCTCGTTTCGCGCCTCCGGAGTAACACGCTAGTAAATAATCGCGAGTCCATTTCCGTGTTATTACTGCACCATCCATAAATACTAATAAGTAATATATTTTTACGCGCGCGTCAGGCGTTCGTTTTTATCTCACCGCTAATATCGTTTACGTTTACTGTATACAGTTACACTCCACCGGGAGAAGGTTTCCACTTCTCTCTTGCGGGATGATTAATGCGCGTTTCGTTGAACGTGATGTATCGGCGTGTGATTCTTCCGTCATACTCCGCATTACGTATGCCGGCAGAGGAACAAATCGGCGCGTGTAAACGTGTTACATTTTCGTCTCCCCCCCCCCCCCCCCCCCNNCCCCCCCCCCCCCCCCCGGTGAAGAGTGTTCCTCTTCCATCCCGTCGTTTCTCCAGATGTGATAACGGAAACGGTCTCGCGAGAAAGTAATTTCTACCGGCGAGTCTCTCCGCGGCGTGTCTTCCGTTTTCTTTCCTTTGCCCCTTACACCGAGTCTTGTTCGGGATACAATCGTGAAAGCTCCATCGGAGAGAGACCTCGGGAGAGAATATGCAGAAGCATCTCGCTGCGAGGACCCTCGTTGCGCAATAGGGACGACCGTGATGATTTCTTTTTCATCTGCTCACCGCTGCGTCTCAAGGCAGTCGAGTCGCGTGTTGCAGTCCATCCTCGATCTGTCATCCTTGCCCGAACTTTGTAAATTCATCTGAAACTGAGAGCTGTTCCTATTCTAATATAATATAACTCGGTTCCAAGGTAACATTGACGAGGAACACGGCGCTTCCATCCGATACGAAGGAAAAATAAAGAATCGGCTCTCACAGCTGAAAACTAACTTTCGCATATAAAAATTAACCGATAATTCAACTGGAATTTAGTTAATC
This sequence comes from Dinoponera quadriceps, assembly GCF_001313825.1. Lineage (NCBI taxonomy): Eukaryota > Metazoa > Arthropoda > Insecta > Hymenoptera > Formicidae > Dinoponera > Dinoponera quadriceps. Next base: position 1,174,901 of record NW_014556795.1, on the reverse strand, counting down.
CGGCTAATTTTTTTTATCCTTGCGCCGAATCTTCAACTCCCACAGCTGGAAACCAGGTCCGCCAAGCTTGATTCAGCCGCCGAATAAAACTGTCACGTTCTCGTCCATCTCTCCTACTCATCGTATTGTTGCAACTAATGAGAATCCATCGATACCAGGTAGTAACTAGATGGGTCTCTAAGAAAACTGCGTACGCTTCTACCAGGCTCGTTATCGTAATAAACAGAACAATTAAGGGAGACGTTTATCGCTCGGACAGCAAGAACATTCGTTTCGGACGGCGAAAAGATTTGCCACTCTCGACGGAAACTTTTTGCCGTCCGGACGAATTTCTTTGCTGTCTAAACGAACGTTGTTTCGCTGTCACTGCATTGACAACACATTCGCCGTTCTCGCGAAATTCGTCTTCTCCGTGGCGATCTCCTTCCTCCCGACAGGTTAGTCCAACCGGACTCTCTGAAAAGGAGTCCACTGTAGTACCGTTTACCCTACATCCATATAACGTTCATTCATCGTCCGACTGCCAGAATGCACGCGACACTCGGTCTCGTCGGTCGTCGTCATGCGAACCAGCCGGTGTTTTCTCGATGGAAAGTCTCGGGCACGTTCCGCGCGCCGTTTTCTCGAAATCCGGGGGGGAAGAAGGCGCACGGACAAAAGGCCGCCGCGGCATAATGGCGGCGGCTAACGGGAGAAAAATTAACGGGCAGTCGGCATTACCTTTAATTGGATAATACCGAACGCTGATGCGTTCGCTCGTCGGCGTGACGACCCGACGAGCGCGGTCGTACTCCGGTGCGCGGCCCTCTCTCTCTCTCTCTCTCTCTCTCTCTCTTTCTCGCTTCCTGTTCCGCGTCGTTCCAGACCGTCTGTTTTTCCGTTCGCAATAATTCGATCGCAGTACCCGCGCGATCCGACGGACCGTCATGGGCTTCACAGGCGAATCCTTAACGCGGCATTCATTTCCCGTCGATTCCCCGATGGCGAAATCCCGACGCAGCTTGCCGCGCGAACTGGGGTGTTCAAAGTGGAAACGCTCATGGGGATCCCGGAGACGCGATTTGTCCGCAAATTTGTTAGTATTGTATTGTGCGGAAGGATTTTTCATTCTGCGCAGCCGGTAACGTAATACAGTAACAGACGAATTTGCGGTCATGCCGGGAAGATACGTAGGATTCCCTCAAGGGAAACGTCATACTTGGAAACTTGACCGACGGAACGTTGATTTTTTTCCTGCAAAGTTTACCTGCTATTGGCTGTAGAGAATTGCAAATGCTTTTTACACGGTGAAAGTGCGCGCGGAAATTAATTGGAGCATTGCTTAATATGGATTCAGACAGCTCTTGATTGGATTTTCCGTCAGATATGATAATACAGACTAGCGGACATTCATCGCATTCATATTTATATCGCACGTGTATTTACATGAGATTTATACGTGAAAAATAGAAACAAAGTCGCGTGTCAGTGTTTGTATGATATAATATTTTGTGGGTCTCACATCTACGTTACCGACGCTCATTAAGTTCGTCATCGACTTTGGTGATTTAAAAATACATCACTTCGTTAAAAATACTGAAAAATACTTGAGTTTTTCGTCATTCTTTTTTAAGTTTAAATCGATGCTATTTTCTTCGTGATTGCCCCCGCGTCGAAATTTTCGTCCCCGTGTCAAATCTTTAATTATATAACACAGTAGGAGCTAAGATTTTTGTGTTAAATTTTTAACATACGTGTGTTAATTTAACATATTGTTTTTATGTTATTTCAACATTTTGCGTTGTATCAATATTCCACATTTGTAAGTGTTAAGATAACGCACTTTATACTTTAGTGTCGATTAACGTATTAATTTGGTGTCAATTTTTGGCATAATATTTGTCTTACTTTCCAACATATTTATCTTATGTTAAATTAGCAGAAAAACGCGTGAAATTTAACACACTATTCCTTGCTGTATAAATTCGTTTCTTAGAGCCAGAAATTCGGTTTCCTTCGACCGAGACGCACTCGGCTCGTCATATTAATTCAACCGATCCCTTTCCTATATGTAACGAACAATCCGAACGATGCGAAATAAAATTCCATCGAGATCGAGCTCGCTTGGTGGAACCAACTGGGAGGAATCTTTCCTCGAAGGTTCGCAGACCTTTGAGAATTCCGCTCTCGCCGGAAGATTCCTCGCATTTTGACGAATAATCGCGGAACTAAAAACGGTCTCTCTGCGGCCGCTGCGTCGTTTCACCTGCAACGGATTGCTTTTATATCGAATCTCCCCGCGCTTTCTCCGGACACGCTCGGAATCAAATGTTTTTCAGTGAATGCAGAACGCTTTTCCTGTGCGTAAATTAGGCGGGCATACCGGAACCGCCGTTGTCAGCCGATCATTCGATTCCGCATTCTTTTTTTTTTTATCCGAACAGAGTCGGTCACAGCTCGATTGCGACGCGGATCTCGATCAACAGAGGCGTCGTCGTCGTCGGCACGCACGTGCTTTCTCTTCGTGTATCAGAAAGAGAGAGAGAGAGAGAGAGAGAGAGAGAGAAGTTCGAGAATAAAACGCAGTATTTTTCTGGGACGCTCGGTGATTGGAGAATCAGTGTGACGCAATTTAATGTTAAACACGAGACCTCGATAGATCGTACTCTTAATGACCATGTCTCGTGCCGAAGATGAAAACGAAATTCCGCAATTATCTCAGCGTGTAGCGTGACTGGCGCGAAGACTTTGCGTGGGTACTCGCGGACGACTCGCGCGAATCGCACGTAACGACGTCGAGGGACTATTAGAAACGCCTTCGGATCGTATCTTCTTCGAAATAACGGATCGGTTCTTCGAGGATCCCGCTCGATAATCCCCGATCGATGACCGATTCTCTCTCTCTCTCTCTCTCTTTCTCTCTCCCCCTTCCTCTTTCATTTCGCTTCGCGAAATCAACGGGTTGTTCGCTTAAATGCAGCTAAAATTAATACGCTCTTTAGTCACCCATGCTTCCAGAAGTGATTCGTGGAAGAGCACGTGGCTCTAAATAAACACTCACGCTGTTCGATTCCACGTTGTTTCTTTACCTACACCAACCAGTCCCTTGTAAAGCTTTGAACGTAATTTACTTATCTACTTAATCATCATACGAGAGACGCTTGTTATATTAAGAGCAGTCGTTATCAATAATAGTGCTGACACAGTCATATGTGTGTGTGTGTGTGTGTGTGTGTATTAGTTATTCTTATTATAGATATTAATTATTCTTTGTCATATTTGTGTTAGATTACAGAGACTTATGATAATAGGAATATCAAGGATCAGTGGTGAAATTATATTTCTTAGTCACTTGAACTCACAGGAGAGATAAGGGAGATTTGGAAAGTAATCTTGACATTTTATTTTCCGTGGCTTTTTATTCTTCAAAATTCTGTAACAACAAAGTTTCTGCAGCAGAAGAATTTCAGCAGCGTTTACATTTTCGTTGACGAGAAACTCCATAATAACACGTTGTGCAACTGCGGGATGCACCTCTTTCTCGCTCATCGTGATTGCAGCCGAGAGTAAGAAGCACGTGGCGCGCCAAACGTTATTACTGCCNCCCCCCCCCCCCCTCCACATGTCCAAAACGTTGCAGACACCCCTCACGCCGCCGACGGACGCGCAATTTAAAAAGGCCCCTTTATATTTCATCCACCCTCGTATTTGCGTTCCTTCTATCGTGATCGTACCATCGTCTGCGTAAGAACAGCGTCCGATGTCGAAGGATCACACGTGTAACGCTTTATTTGCGTAACAATCGACACGACGCCGCATAAAAATGCGGAAGTGCATTTTATCCCGCCTCGGAAAGTCGTTTTATACTCTTCCACCAGCAATTACGTTACTATTATCGATCTTGACCGGCACCGGCAGTTCGCGCCACACGACGCACACACACACACACAGAGTCGGCGCACTCTAGCGCGTGACGCCGCGCGCTCTCGTTTTTCTACATGCATGTACAATGAATTTATTCGCCGGTAATTAATCAGTTTGCATTGCGTATTGTAATTACGGAGGAGCTTTGCTCTGCACCGCACCGAGACTCGCGAGGATCGTCGCAAGGATGAAGCCTCTCCCGGGGAACGCGGATGAAAAAATGCCGCTTCAAAACAACGTTCGTCCAGTTGAGCCGGATTCTAATTTATCGTTTCGCTAATTAGAATGCAAATCAGTCGGATCTCGCCTGTATCGAACACCGATGAGGAATCGTAAGCGACGCGCCGCCGTGCGCTTTTGCACGCTGAGAAGAGGATTTCTTCAAATTTAATCAATTTTATCGCGTCCAAACACAAAATTTCATCATTCACGTGCTCCGAAGAAACTAATGTTTCCATCAATGAGTACGATTGTTAGACTCTTCAACGAATACTTAATACCTCCATATTAAGTGAAAAATTTGTTTGAGACGAAAGATAATTTTCTAAAGAAATGATTCGTTTCGTCTTACATATTTATCGCGACCAGATCATATTTTATTCGGTCGGAAGTTATTATTTCAACGTAACATCGCTCGTTTCGGTTAAATAATCGAGTTCTCTCGACTGAGACAGCCAAATTTTTACTCGAGGCAAATCATATTCCGTATGTGTCGTTTCTCTGGAACAAATTTCAGTCAAATAAATAGAAGCACTAAATCCAAAGAGACCTTTTTCTCTGTACAGAAAACCACTTTCAGGCTTGGGTGAGGAATCGTGCGTCATTATCTCTCTTTTCTCCTTTCTTTTTTTTTTTCGCAAATAGCAGATCGAGTCGGGAGACTCGGACTTGGTGGACGCTCGCGAACCTGTCCCGAACGTCGCCTTGTCTTTCTTTTTACCTGCTCGACCCGCACCTTTCTCTCCCCCCTCCCCTCTCTCTCTTTCTCTCTCTCTCTCTCTCACACACACTTTATCTCCCTCTCTTCCTTTCTCCTCCGTGTGTTCTCTCTCCTTGTCCCTCCCCTTCTATTTCGCCCGCCGGCTCGAGTTGCTTTCGAACTCTAAGTAACTGTACTTGCGTTTCCTGTATCTCTAAATTGATAACGCGATACCCAAGCCGAGGCGCACGGCGAATCGAACTGTATCGAAAGTCAGGATATAAGCCTCGGAGTGTACACCACGTGGAACGTGGTGATCTCTTCTCATCCGTACACGTGCCGGCACGTCCCGTGCTCTCTCGCGCTCGCTCACCGTACGCTCAATCCGCGGCTGAGGATGTCGTAACAACGTACGTGTGTACAGCACGCGCGCACACCGCGTGTAGGTTCGTCCTGAGATGACACACTTCGCTAAAGCGGCGTGTTTTCCGGGACACTACGCGGAGAAGCGGCATTCCTGAGCGTCCGGATTATGTTCGCTGATAACGTTAAATTACATAATACGTGACCAGGAACGGTCTCTCTCTCTCTCTCTCACACACATACACACACACACACTCACACGATTTTGTTTTGCGAACGATGACGAATCGCGCTCGTTTCTTCGCACAGAACAAACACAGTTTCCAGCCTGATCTTTTCAGCTACGAATCTTCACGTTTTCTTCGTTTCTCTCTCCATTTTTCCTGTTTACACTTAAAGAGAGGCAGAAGTGTCTCAACCTTGAGACACCAGGCCTGTGCGTGTGCCGAATTCCTCGCGAAACATTAATCGAGCCAGATTTATTGATATACCCAGGATGACCCCAGAATCACTGTGTGTATGTTTAACATGACAGATTCTCTTCTCGGGACGTTCTAAGACGAAAGTTCGGGTAGGAAAATGGTGAGGCTACGGCGATTTTTATAAATTATAAGCGATTAAAAGTAACTATATATGATCGTGTACGGCTGGCATTTCCCGCGCTCAGGTATGGCAACATGGACGGTAATGAGGGTGCTGTCATGATGAAGCGGATTCTTTCGAAAATTCGAAAAATAAAATAGATTATATACCAGGCGTGTAATATAATAATAATAATCCACGGCGAATGTGGTGAAAATTTATATCCTACTGCGTGAGAACACACGAAATGTTTTCCAGATCGTAAAACACAAAAAATCCAAATTACTTTTAGTATAGTTAAAAAAATATACCTTTTCTCCATTCTTTTTCTCGGAGAGGAAGCGAAAAAAAGTCTGCGGACAAATGGAAAAATCCTGTTTTCTTCCTTCAATTTTGTTCACTTGCGACAAAGATAGAAAAAACCGCGAATTTTTTGCCGAGTATTTGAAACTACTCTTAGCATCATTTTCTTTGTGAAAATTATATCTGTATTAAGATTTTCTCTCAAAACAATTCGTTCTCATACTATTGCCGTCCGTGTTGCTACACCTGAGCGCGCGAAATGTCAACTGTACGATTAATTAACTTTAACCTCTTGCAATTAAAAAATTATTATAACCTTCTTCGTACTTGGACTTCCGTTTTAGAATGAATCCCAAAGAAGAACCTGTCATGTCAAGAACATACGGTGGTTCTACGATCGCTCTCTCCCCTGCGTAGATACACACATCCTAGCTACTGGTCTTTTTAATTAAATAAAAAAAAAAAAGAGACACTATGTCTTGCTGTAAATTCTCAATTTCGCAGTAAACGTCTGCTGAAGTTACAAGTGAGACTTTCCACTTACACGTATCTCAGAGCCGAGGCCTTAGACGGGAATTAAAATATTCGAGCTGGGAGAGCCACGCCTTCGTTTAAGTCGAGGCTCCCTTTGATCCTTTTAAGCAGCTCCCATAGTTAGTAAGATATCATTCCGGAACAGCTCTTACATTACGTAGCTCTAAGCGGGTAATAGAGAGACGGCCGGATAGTCTGTGGAATTGCCGAGTGTGTTCACACTCTTCGTGTTTGTGCCGGTAGGTGAAGGCTGCGTCGAGAAGCCCGTGTCGACCCTATGGCGGAACTACGTGAGCAGCAGCAGGCCGGACGTCTCGATGAGGTTGACCGTCACCAGCGGTGGTCTGACCGCAACCACAAAGGACCACGGCCTCACCGAGTACTGGGCCCACCGTGTGACCTATTGCACGGCCCCGGCCTCCCATCCGCGGCTCTTCGTCTGGGTATACCGGCACGAGGGTCGCAGGCTCAGGCCCGAATTGAGGTGCCACGCCGCTCTCTGCAGCAAGGAGTCCACCGCGAGGAGGCTCGCCTCGATCTTGAATACACGGTTGCAACAGGCGCTCTTGGAATTTCGCCGGGACAAGGTCTTGCGGCAGAACGCCAGGTGAGAATGACAATGTTGCGCGATTACCGCGACCGCTGGGAAAACCGGAGCGAAGGAGGTGTATTACGGGGGCTCGTCGACGAGTCGAGGGGATGCCGTGTCGATCTTGGAAACTTTTCACTCGATTTCCAGATTGTGAAACACTGAGGAATCTAGGATACTTTTGGCACGGTTGAAGGAAAAACCACTTTTTTTCTTTTTCAATTTTTCCTCGGAGAGAAATCAAAAAAATCCATGGAAAATAGAAAATTCCCGTTTTATTTTTAATTTTTTCTCACCCGCGGCGAAAATGGAAAAAAAATCCGAATTTTTTCGAGTCTGAAACTACGGCCTTTGGTATCATTTTCTTTGGGAAAATTATATTTGTGTAAAAATCTCCTATCAAAATAACTCGTTCTCATACCGTTACTGTCCATGTTGCCATACTTGAGCGCGCGAAATGTCAATTGTACGATTAGTTGACTTTATAAACCGACAAAATGCTGATTTTTCTCCGCAATGTTTCTCATTATGTTTTATCGGTCGCACAGAATTATAAGTGCTTTTACACGGTGAAAGTACGCGCAAAAATTAATTGGAGCATGACTCAGTGCGACGAGAACGATAAAAAATTTCGAGATTAGCATCTCTAGCTGTCTAATTAGCGTAAATATTTCAATATTTATCCGATATAGAAATCCAGTAGTTAGTACGTGCCGACTGTGTTAATGCTGTAATCAGGAAAATCTCAAAAATATCTCAGTTCAATCGAATTCAGAGGCCTAAGAAGAAAAGATCGCAGAAAAATTTGTATATATCTCGATTAAACTTCTGTTAGATATGGTGAAACGAAGTAGCGCATATTCATCGCATTTATATTTATATTGCACTCACTTTTACGTAAGATGTGTGCAAGAAATATAAAAAAAGTAGCAGCGTTTATGTAGAACGTAACGATTTAAAGATCGCTTCCAATGTTATACCTAAAGAGAAGATCGTTTCATTAAATTTTATGTATCTTTAGTGTTGTTAACGTGCCAAAAATCTTTCTCACGATTTCTCGGGCGTAAAGTTCGCCGGCTTTCCGTTAGGTTCGTTCCTATGTCGGGTAACGCGAATTCCTCTCTCATTTTTTTCGTGCCCCGTGATCGTCAGGTCGTCGTGTATGCTCCGGCGCTAGGAGCCGTCTTTCCCGATTCCGAGGAACATCCGGGAGGAGAAAAGAGAAATTCTCCATCTTCGCGTTCCGAGAGAGGTGACTGTGCGCGGTTACGCACGTTCGTGCATTCAGTATGAAGTCACGATCCCGGTCACGATTGTAGATCGTTATGCCCGCGATCGAGTCACGATTCAGGACGAGGCGACCGCTGAGCGATCCGTGCATTCGGGTCAGTGTTTCCAAGTCGCAGGTCAAAAGCGCTTCCAGTACTCCCTGCTGGAATTACGACCGGAGCGATCAGCACTTGGCACCGTGTCATCTCTCATTCGAGAATTTCCTGGTTTGGGGGGGGGGGGG
>NW_014556795.1:1160749-1166175 GCF_001313825.1 Dinoponera quadriceps | reverse complement strand
GGGGGGGGGGGGGGCAGGGAACGATCGGTACGGTTTGACAAACGGATAGACGGAATAATTTGATTACGCGATGAAAGGGGCATGGATTGGAAATTCGAATAGTGTTCTCTAAATGTTCGGGGGGTGAACTTCAGGTCAGAGCGGGCGGTATTTTCACTCACTTGGAGTGAATTCTTACTCCAAATAAATGGGAACTCATTCCAAGCGAATGAAAACGTCTGTCATTCTAATCTAAAGCTCACTAATTTGGGAGGGAATTTAGACAGTAAGATTATAGTATTAAAACGTCGCAAAAGGAGATGAAAATAGTTCTGAATAAGAAATAAATGATTCTTAGAGATTCTTATTGAGTTATCGCGACTTTTTGAACTTTAACCCAACATAAATAAGCAAAATACTGCTCAAATGGGGAAAATGAGATTACTATAGAAGATAATAAAGATAGATTATAATAATAGAAGATAATAAGATAAAGAAGAAGGAGATGACAAGATAATAAGAGAAGAAGATAAATTACTATAGAAAAAAGTGCGTAAAATGATAACAACTAACCGTCGTGTTTCTTTGAATTTTGGCGGACGAGACAGACAGTTCTGAATTTATCGGCGAATCCGCGGTTGGAGATACGAAATACGATGCAACGTCTTACGTTGACGAGACCAGCTGATTATTTGCGTGCATTGTCACAGGTTGTCTCTGGCGAACGCGTTGTACGACAATCCGTCGTTGCCGCGTAGGAAGCTCCTCCTGAGCACCGGCGGCCAGAACTACCGGCCGCCGTTGGAGAGGTCGAAGAGCGCGCCGAAACTTTCGGCGATCGAGGAGGACACGGTGGCCGAAGAGATGGAGCAGCAGAGGCTGCTGGAGGAGCTACGCTCGTTGGAGAACGTAGCGCGCAGCTGGGAGGAGCAGGACGGCTGGAGAATAGCCAGGCTCCTGGACGCCTTGAATCGCGAGTCCTCCTCCGACGAGAACGGCAGTATCTCGAGCGGATGCGAGACCGCCAGCACCGCCACGAGCGAGGAGAGAGCTTCCGGCCCGGAGGAGCACCTCGCGCAGAGTTAGTGTGAACAGTTACTTCATCGTCGCAAATATAACGTGTACAAATGAATTCGTTGCCCTTTTTCTTCTTTCATGAAGTCCGAAGCTCATTTACAAAAAGTCAAGTGCAAGTTTGATATTCGACGTAACGTTTCATTTATTTTCTTTCGCTTCGCTCCGTCTGTCGGGTTAGCCGAGAGACATTGCCGAATTAATTTGTACACCTAATAATTACTAATTAATATATTTAGGGAGGGGGAGGGCGCACCGCAGCCAATTATATCGAGTCATCGCGAGCCGGAAGCAAGCGAGAATATTCTCTGCGAAAGAGAATTATTACCCTTCCTCTCTCATTTCTTTTCTCCAGCAGCTCGGAGACCACGTAAGTGGTGAGACACGGAAAGAGACCCTTTCAAATTCGGCCTCGGAGGTATCGCCGGCGCAAAAGTTGCGCAAATGCAACGGTGGTGCTTACACGCCGCTCGATATAATTAGACCACGAAAGAGAGTGCGATCTACTTTGGCTTTAGCACGCTAGCCTGAGTTTTTCCACGCGATTTTGAGCCAGCCGAGCGCCTTTAGTTACTTAATATCGCTGAATAAACCGATGAACGATCAGCCAAGTGTATATGTGTGTGTGACCAATTTGATTTTTCCTTTTTTTCTTCTCTTTCAAGTGCCTCCGGCACGTCGACCGTTTTCTACGAAACGCGGGATTAAAAATCGCCGTGTGTGGCAGTCGGGGACAGTTTCTCACGCGCGGTTCTCTTTTCAAGGGGCCGGGGCTCTCGACGTTTTACGCGCACGATTATGCCCGCGAAAGGGCAGTTGCCCGGCGGGAGTCGTGGCAACTGATGCGTGACACGGCCGGGGCGGGCAGTGTGTGAAAAACCGCGAGAAACTCGCCTTTAAACCCCGCGACGTGTCTCATTGCAGATCAAGCGGACAATCAGCAAGGATCCGTGAAGAGGGTGATCTTCGCGGAGGAGCGAGTCCTCGGCAGAGGGCCGGGCCCGCGAAGGAACTCGGAGGGCTCGCCTCACTTCATGACGTGCGCCGGTAGCCCGCGTTTCAACTCCATGGACCCCAGGAAGAGGTTTCCCACCCTGAGGAGCGAGGAGGAGGAGTCGATGGAGGAAGAAGAGGAGGAGATGATGATGGAGGACAGCACGTCGAATGTGTTCGACTTCGAGGACGTCGAGGACCTGGACGACGTGGTGGATTATCGGCCGAGGGGCGAGGTGACGATGAGCAGAATCGAGGAGCCGCCGGGCACGGAGAGGCGGGCGAACGAGAAGTACCCCGGCAGGATGATGGGCCACGAGTTCCTCTCGAACGACGAGACGTCGTTCCTCACGCTGGACTCCCTCGACGAGGAGGAGGCCGACAGCGACGAGAGCGGCTACGTCGAGGCGCCACCAAAGTCTTTACTCGGTCAGGACGAGAGGAAGGAGGAGGAGGAGAGCGAGCGATTGGCGGAGCCGTTCAAGAGCGTTCAATCGACGGACAATCCGACGGCGAAGTGTAGAAACGCGAAGCCCGGGAACGACGAGGGCCCGAGGGTGAAACACCACGAGGATCCGGCGGGCAAACAGGAGGAGGAGCAGTCTCAGAAGCTACCGGACAGGAAGGACCCCATGCTGGTGGTCGACGATAATCAAAGGATAAAGGAGAGGGAGAGGGAGAGGGCGGACTTCAAGTACCCGATCTCGGAGACGATCAAGAAGCTCGCCACCGCGACCCTGAGGAGCTCGAAATCCCTGGAGATGACGAGCAAGAGCTGTATGAACGTTCTGAATAACTTCAAGACCTCCAAGTCGTTCGACAGCGTGAAGAACGACGAGGTCACCGTGGAGTCGCCGAGCCTCCATCAAAGGAAGCAGTTGCTGGCGCAGCGCGGTGTTATGGTTTAGAAGAGTTCTCCGTTGAACGCGCTCTGTACGATTACAAGTTTCGGGGAAGGGATTTCGAACGGGAATCGATTGGAAAAAGGATTACGCGTCATTGAGTCTCGAGCTCGGAGATCGAGGCGAGACATACTTGCGGCAATGGCGTTTGCGTGCCGAAATTCACACTTCCTCGGTATTGAAAATCTATACTTCGTGTTACGTGTATGCTAACTATAGATCTCGAGTACCGACGGAGTGGATTTTCGACACGCAGCCGGTGTTTCACGAAAGAAGAATACCGTCGAGGCGAATCGATATTCGACGAACCGCGCTCCCCACGCGATCGTTTCGCCGAAATTCGTATCGACCGTTTCGTCCGCCGGACGAAAACGGATCCGATTACAAGCGTCGTATTCATCATTTCCCTCACCGCTCGTGGTGCATTCGTGGTGCAGTACGTTTCAAAATACACGTTAATTATCTCGGTGATGGATGGTGCCTGCGCGTCGCACCGTCTCCGTATTTATGCCAAGGAAATCGGCAGGACCTTCGAAGCACGTCGATAAGCGGTAATCGAGATTCGGACGAGCCGCTAGCTCGCCCGAGAGACACCCGGGAATTTCCTCTACGACGCGGAGTCTGAGACGCCATCGCCGGGAGTTAAAAAGCAGCTCGCTCGGTATCGGAACTCGAACCCCAGGCGCGATACTCTAAGGCGTGGGCGGTAGAAATTAAGTTTCCACCTCGGATCAACTGCATCACGTTATCGCTCTGTTATTCAATATTAATACACCGGAAGAGGGGACGTGTTCGTCTCTTTCAATCGTCTCGTTTAATTGTACGCGCAAAAATTCTCTAGTTCCGCTACTGACGTTGCTACTGAGATTCACGAGGAAAACACCGCCCGTATTACAAAAGCACGACGGATATGTGAGGATACAAAAGTGATGGCGAATCTTTTGATCTGCGACGTGGCCGGTCGAGATACAGCGACGTAGTGGCGAAATGGCGAGAGCCATCCCCGTTTGATTAAGGAACATCGACGGATAGGTTCGTTTCGATGTGATGTAATCGCGGTAAACACCCTCTCCCCCTCCCCCCTACATTCCCCTCGAGACGAAACTGACTTCAAAGCCTGTTTGTGCCTCGTCGGAGTTTAACGAGCTTGATGATTCGAGCGACACGGGTCGTTACATTTTTTTGCATGCTCTCTCACAAATGAGATTCGAACAGCCGAGGGCTCGTTTGTCCTCGAAGGTAGAGGAAGCTACCGAACCGACCGGGAGTTCTAATAATTACGGTGCATATCGCGTCTTACCGATCGTATCACGCGTTATTCGGCGCGAGCCAGACAGCGCGCAATGTCCGAAATCGGTGCATGGGACGTCTTTAAGACGTCTTAAAGGTGTCTTATTGTGTCCCGATTTTGGGATTATTGCGTTGTACGGGTGGAACTCACCGTTCGATAGGCGGGCGATGAATAACGAGCTGGGTTCGAATCTCCGAATGTTCATTTCGTGGGATAAGAATACTGTAAAATTCGTGCAGCACCGATGGTACAGTCGACGATGGGCCGTGCGATTGTACCTGTAAATACAACTTCTCACAGAGCGAACGTTGAACGCTCTACCGTTCTACGAAGAGCGAAAAGGGAGCGAATCGGAGCGTTGCAGCGCGCGATTTTTCCGCTCTTCTCGCGCTCGGCGAGCGCTCGAGTGCGAGCTGTTCCAAGAGCGGCCCGGGAATGATGATTCGTACGGTGGGGAAACGTCGCGTGTGCTGTTCGAGAACACCGAAAACAGAGAGGAATGCGTCGCGAGTCGCTCGCCTTTGGCATCGGTGTTTTCCCTTCACCCCCTCCCGCAGTTTCAGTCGCTTTAATAACGCCGGTGTTGTTAAGTTTATTTAAACGCGAGACGGATGTCGGCGCGTGTATGCGCGCGTAGTTCGTCGGATGCAAGTAAAAGCTCTTTTCCTTTCCTGTATATTGTTTACGAAGTAAGGTAATGTATAGTTTAAACGAAATATACGCGTGACAATAACGAAAGCTGCGCGTTTTACCGTTATCCGCCGGCTTGTGCGCGGTGACGGCGAATGTCGACGGAATATTACACTCGATATTGACATACAGTACCGCTGCGAGAGAGAGAGAGAGAGAGAGAGAGAGAGAGAGAGGGTTACCTGTGGTTCGGAGGTGCGATACAGGATGCGTCGTCGGTAAAGCGTCGAGACGTCGAGCTCGTTCGAAATCGAGCAGCGTCGGTCGGGATTTAGCCGGTGACGCGCGAGTCACCCGCATCTTGCGCCACATCTTGCGCCACATCTTGCGGCCGAAGTCTCCATTGTGACAATCGTTGTACGAGGAAAGGGAGGAGAGGAGAAAGAGAGAGAGAGAGAGAGAGGGGGAGAGAGGAACGATGGTACCAATAAAGCGAAAAATGAGGGAAAAAAATGTCGAAAGGTCGGAGACCATTCTGAAACGAACCCCCCCCCCCC
>NW_014556795.1:1156748-1160741 GCF_001313825.1 Dinoponera quadriceps | reverse complement strand
CCCCCCCCCCTCTTCCCCCCGTCGCTCCTGACCCGTGAAGTCGCCTCTTTGGCGTATAAAATTGCATCTAAGGCACCGTCGTGACCAAGAGGACGAGTTAGCCGATAATTACGGATAGCGTGCGCCGCCGGCAGAAAACGCAAATTGCGGCTTTTAAGGTCTCCTTAAAAGCAGGAGTCTCCACGGCGCGAATCCAGGTCGGACGGTCGAACAAGAACGCATGGTCGACGACCCTGATCGATTTTTCCCTATCTGCCCATTGTATCATTTTGCGTTCGCGAACAACGAACCTCGAGTAGGTTTACTATTATTCGTCTCTCGCACTCGCGTCTCCCTCGGTCTCTCGTCGAGAAGAAATTTTCTGGCGGGACCGCCGTACGTCGAAATTGTGGAGTCCTGGTGGTTGCGAAATCAAGCTGTGAAATAACGCGTACAATTGAAGGGTAAATCAAATGAATGCGATAACCGGCATACAAGAATCGGAGATCTTTGATTAATTATAGATGATTACACGGTGCGTTTTTGTGCTGAATATTTCAAGCTGGAAGTAGGCAGAAGTTACATGTTAATGTTAATTGACAAATTAAACTCCCGTTGATTAATATCAACTTTGGAACTCGCTGCCGAACCGTCGTAAGTACCGTACTTACCGAAGTAACAATTACGTTCACAACATTAAGGAAAACTCACAGGCGCGTAATCTCCGTCGATTAAGGAGTTCCCAGCGTATTTCCGGTGGAGCATCAAAAGGGCCTCTCATAAATTCCCTTTATCGAGCAAAATTTGCTTCCTACATGTTCACTTCATTAGCCAAATAATAAATATTAATTTTTTCAACGAAGCTGAGGTAAATATATATACACGATATTAGAAATACGAAGATATTTGCTTTTATTTTCCTTATTAGTGTTATATTTATGCATCGGTTGATCTAATAAAGATGCACAGATAGAGGAGAAAAATATGTAATCTTATATAAGCGTTTAACATATACATATTTATACGTACTTCGGGCATGAACTATTAAAATACATTGCTGCACTTTCAAAGTGAAATGGTCGACAATTCTGAAATTTGCGTATAACGTCAGCATAGCTTTTATCATCAGTTTATCACTAGTCTTTAATATCATACTGGTTCTTCACCAAAGTCTTCTGTATAATTTAGAAATCATCGGAAATAAAAATTGCAAATATCACGCCAATCTCAAGGAACACAAAGTGTCGGATTCAGTCTCAGGTGTACCTCAACTCTCAGCTCAATCAGTCTCACCCCAATCTTGGGAGCAGTTTGAACAATATTTCAGCGTACACGCGGGCTCTCCGTCGAATTCTCATCCAGTTCGCTTTGCGACCTCCTTGAAGGAGGTGCCGGCGACGCTTCGGAGGTGAGCCTGCGACTAGACGTGTGAAAGTACCCGCTGCACCGCGAAGAAAAGTAGTTTCCACGCGGTTTTCAGCCAGCATCTGCGCCCGTAAGAAGGAAAAAAGAAGGAGGGAGCGGGGAGAAACGAGGAGTCGCTCGATTACCCGGTCGGAAGGAGCGCCGTAACTCGGGGAGGTCGTCCGCGCGAGGTCGGACCTTGCCGGAGTCAAGATCAAGATCAAGGCGCGGTCACCGCCGAACCCGGCTGCTCTTCGGCTACGTGAATACGATAACGCGCCTCGCCACGATATCCTCGCTCCCCCCCGCTCCTCCCCGCGCCGCGCACACGCGTGCATCGGCGGCGGTGACCTACTGAGCGCACCGTCGAGACCCGCGCGCGCGTACAATCCGCGCGAGGAGGAGGAAGAGAGCGGAAGCACGACCCGCGGGCCTCTGGTCGCGCGACGCCGAAGATGGAATATCGCTTCGTCGAGATAAATCCCGCGATGAAAAACCGCGCGCTCGCGAAGCCGCCCCGAATCGCGAGATCGAGAACGGATTCCCGAAAATGTCAACGAGATCTCGCGGTGAACGGAGAGAGAGAGAGAGAGAGAGAGAGAGAGATGAAACGCGCGAACTTGTAAGCTGCAGGATATAAAGTCGGCGAATTGAAGGCTACGCTGATGATTCCTTTCGACGATGACTTTTCGCGACGCGTCTCGCGTCCGATAAGAAGAGGTAAGCGAGGAACGTTAAATCGATCTTCCGAAATGTTGGATTTCACGTGGATTTTGCAAGTATTTCGATATAACGTTTGGTAAATGTTTCTGTAAGCTGTTATTTAGTTGTAATGTTATGTTCGGAAATATTAAAATCATAGGGTAGTCGACATTAATTTTAATGTCTGGGTCAAACATTGTTAATAATGACGTTTATATTTAATGTAAGAAACGTGTTTATATTTGTATTGATATATTTTGTGTTATCTTCGCTTGTCAAATTTATCAACTTTGACGTCCTCTTGAGGATTACTAAAGAAAAAGAA
Organism: Dinoponera quadriceps; assembly: GCF_001313825.1. Taxonomy (NCBI): domain Eukaryota; kingdom Metazoa; phylum Arthropoda; class Insecta; order Hymenoptera; family Formicidae; genus Dinoponera; species Dinoponera quadriceps. The sequence goes on along the minus strand of NW_014556795.1, from coordinate 1,158,331 downwards.
AAATCGCTTATCACACAAGCGTTGCAATTTTTTTGTGACTGATTATATACGGATACGAAAATTTTCACGAGATTGCAGGGAGCGGGACGAAGTGAAACGGGAAAAATTGCAGATACGTAATCGCACGTCAAATTGATAATCGTATTGTCGCATATGTATTGAGCGATTTTGCCGAGGTAATTGCAGAAGTAGCTGGGAGACGCTCCGCTGGTAGAATTATTACTGGTATGAGCCTGATCTTGTTGTGACAGAGAGATACGGAGACACGAGATTTGCGTTCTCCGACATTTTTACATCAAATCAAATTAGAGAGGTAATCTCTCTTTCTCTCTCTCTCTCTTATTGCGTATCTTGCTGTGCGTATTTCCAGGTAAAAGCATGTAGTAAAATTAATAGTCACCGTTCCTAATTCAATGTTGACGATAAGAGGCACATCGATCCAGTCAACTTTCTTGAAATATACATGGTTACATGGTTTACCTCGTTTTTGCAGCGTACTTTTGGCGCGGCACAAAAAATTTTCTGTTAAATTTAACACATTTCACATGTCCACTTAAATTTCCACTCTAACGGTTCATTCGAAATTCCGTGTTAATTTAACACAGAAGGTGAATATGTTGAAAAGTGACACAAACATTGTGTCAAAAATTAGCACGAAATTAATATACGTTAATCGGCAAATAAAAAAATGAAATGAAATATAAAAATGTGCTACTTTAACACGCATGTTGAATTTCGGGAGGACGCAAAATATTGAGATAATATAAACACAATATGTTAAATTAACACGTGGATTCGTTAGAAGTGTGACGCAAAAATTTTCACAAGAATCGACCTTAACGCAAGTACAAAATCATTTTACTAACACCGAAGAACGCGAGTCCTCGGTGAGAGAAATTATAGTTGTTTTCAGCCTCAATATACATAGTATATCCTTTCTTTTATTTTAACAACAAAAATACAGCAGCAGCAATATGCATGCAAAATTACTATCACTAACACTAGATTAAAAAATCAGTAGTGACACTTATTTAATATTTTGTTACCAATAACACTTATTTAAAAAATTCCCCTGATTATAATGCTTTCACTATAACATATAGTTATGGCATCATAGACCAATATTTTCCTCTTAGTGCGTCATACACATTAGAATTCAAAATTCAAGACTCGAATGAACTTTTCCTCGATTGTACCTTTCTCTTTCTCTCTCTCTCTCTCTCCCCCTGTCTCATTACGACTCATCGCGTCACATTGTAGCAAAACTAGGCGAAGTACGCCTCCAACGTAGCCGTGCTATCATCCGACACACACACGAGCGCGCGCGCGCGTCGTTCTTCTTTGTTTGCAAAAGCGCGTCCTAGAAACCCGCGCGCACGCGCGCGCATTATTTCGCGAAATTAATAAAAGCGCACGGAGACGAGGGGGGCCTCCTCTCCACGTGCGATTTAATCGTGTCAATTTCAAAAAGTGACACACTAGCTGAAGGCACACAAGGTGCTTCTCTCTCTCTCTCTCTCTCTTGGATTCCCTCGGATCTGCGCTGTCTCTCCCCCTCCTCCTCCTCCCCCCCCCCCCCCCCC
>NW_014556795.1:1152691-1156734 GCF_001313825.1 Dinoponera quadriceps | reverse complement strand
CCCCCCCCCCCCCCCCCCCCGCAGCGAGCAGTACGAATTCGGGGCCATCTCGAGTACGTGGGTCCGGTGGGTGCCACCTGGTGAGGAGAGCTACACGTGGGCCCTCCATAGAGCGGAGCGCACCTCGCAGGGGCCCACCACCACCCATACGCGCAGTCGTGAGTAGTGTTAACGGCCTTGCTTTATGTGGGTCATGAAACAAGGTCCCGCCAGCACGGGGAGCAGCCGGGAGAATACAGCGCGCTTAACTCACGGCTGGCAAAGACCAGCCCACGACGAGGCGCACACGCGTACACCTGCGCACGTGCACACGCATCAGCCGCACGTACGAAGGCGCGGGCGCGCGCGCGCGCACGCGGAGAATAAGGTTTCCTTCGATTCAGTACTTCTATTTATTCGACTGGAATTTGTTTCGTAGAAGCAGCATATAATCGTGCTTGAAAGATTATCGGTTCGAGGAGAAATCTCATCGTCCCGTTCGAGGAAACTCGATGATTTAACAACTTCGGGAGGAACGCTGATTACTTGAGGTGATGTCTTTTGACCGAATTTAAAATCTGATCCGGTCGCGATAAATATATGTAAGGTGAAAACGGATCGTTTCTTCTCTGTGAGAAAATTGTCGCCCGTTTTTCAAGCGAATATTTGATTTAAGATGAAGGTGCGTATTCGCGGGAGAGTTCGAGCGAACTTGTCGATCGGGATGTTAGTTTCTTCGCCGGTGATGAAATTCGTCCGTGCGCGAGGAAAATTGAATCGATTCCGAGGAAATCTTTTTCACGGTGCACGCAAACATTGTCGTTCTCCGCGGCGGCGACTTGCGCTAGTCCGCTGACATCGTGCTTTCTACCGGGCTGTCGGCGATATGGTGCACCTTTCCTCCACACGTCGACGTTGCACGTCGATGCTCGATGTGATCGATCGTATGTATCTGTGTGTAGCACTCGAGCGACACGGAGAACGAGGCAGAAAGAGAGAGAGAGAGAGAGAGAGGCAGGCACACGCGCACACACACATGCACACACATATACACACAGGTGGCTTCCGACACACGCGGAAATTCTCTCCGCGGAATTCCGCGGCGCGTACGTAACGTAACGCGCGCACGCTCACGTGAATATGGGATATTCGTGACGGATGGGAAACGTAACGCGAAAGTTACACCGGCCGAGAGATTTTCATTTGCGCGCGCGCTCGATTTTATTTACCGACTCTTGAGGCCCGGTTTGAACGCCAAACCTCCCGTTGTGAGTCGAGCGACGATTAAGTTACGGGGTTGCGACTGAAGTTTCCAACTCCTTCTTCTTCTTTCTCTCTCGATTCCCTCTGCGAGACAGAAGTCTCAGCCGGTGACCCTGGTTAGTTCAAGTAGTTGGCCCATATTTTCCTTGTATATGTAGGGACTTTTAATGTTTCGTTTTAGCCGCATATTGGATGGAAATATTATTGACCTACGTGTCTGTGAAGTTAGAAAATTATCGACTGCTCGGTGGCTGAGATATTCGCAACTAAAGATCGCACTTTTTATACGTTCTCCTTGAGGTTAGTGTCCTATTTCCAGCTTCTGTTTTGAATTTCTTCGAAACTATATATTTCTTCTAAACTAGACATATCTTCTAAACTTTACTTTTATACTCTGTTTTGAATTTTTTCAAAACTTTAGATTCTGCGCTCAGGATTTTAACGGGGGACTACTTGTGATATTAAGGATCAATATAAAGATATAGAAAAATTTCGAAATTTTTTCTCATTCCGTTTTAAAAATATATCCAGAAATTTGCAATTTATAGTAATATCCGCGATATATGTGCATATATATACATATTTTAATATTTATATGCGACTTTCTAGCATATGTGTAACTTGATTAGCTCAACTGACATATAAAAAGAGCATTAGTGAGAAAAATAAAAAATTAATAGTATCTCAGGGTTTCTAATACTGCGTGTATACAGGGTGTCCGTAAAGTTTTTGCCGAGCGGCCGTATGTAGGTGGAACGGGTTAAACTGAGTCAGAAAAGTCCTCTGTCTCATTTTGCAAACGACCGCGCAAAATTTCAAGTTACGATTAAAAGTTAATGATGAAAAACTACCATGTACAGATGCTTCTTTGATTAATAAATTTTAATCGAAATTTACGCGTTATTCGCAAAATTGGCACAGGACTGTTCTCTTCCGAGTGTTCAGTGTGTTGACTTAATCTACGAATATGTAACAGCTGTTGTCAGCGGCAGATTCAAAGTTTAAGCTTCAAAGTTCAATTTACCTCCAATAGAATTTTAAATTTCAATTTACCTCCAGCAGAATCTTAAGTTTATGAAGGGACTCGAATATCGCCACTGAAAATTCGACATTCTGCCGATCGATCGGCGGAATTTAGCGCAGCCTGCTTTTAAGCGCGAATTCGCATGTTCTTCGGGATTACGCGCCGCGGTGCGACGAAGAAAGAAGCTACGAATCCTAAGGTGCTTCTCGCCGCCGAGAGTTCTTTAGAAAACTGCGGGCAGCTTTCGCGGAATTTTTTTCTTCGACGCGTGTCTCAACACCTGCGATCCTCCAGCTTTTGCGCACCTTACCGGCCGCCTCCTCCTCCTCAGAGACAGGCTCGTCAAATCGTTCTTAGTTGAGCGAGCGAGCGTATTGTCTCTCTCGTTTCGCGCAGGAGAGCGTCTCGCGCGCGCGACGGCCGCCGTGTTGCGGCGTATCCGATCTCCGAATAATGACAGATTCATGGCACGGATCGTTAATAACGATGAATTTTCACCTTAATGCGCGCTCCCCGGCGTCGCCGAGGCCGTTCGGCCCGGGGGAAGACTCGAACGCGGGTAATGGGCCGAGCTCGCGATTCGCGACTCGCTTAACGATCAAGTTCGATTTCTCTTGGCGTCTCACGCCGGCCGCGACGCATGCACGCACGGGTGAAATCTTATTATGGGATTCTGTCAAAAACGATTCCCCGTCGAGAAACCGACCGACCGACCGGCGAAAATATTCCAGATTTCGTGGCTGTGTGGGGGACCGCGTGCGCGTTTTACCGTCTGCGTGTTCGCACGCGTGTATCTAGTTCGAATCAATTAGCCTACAAGAGATAAAACGCGAATGTCGTCGGATGGCTTTCTATCGCTCATAACACAAAGCGCGCGCGCGCGCTGCCCGACGTCAGGACGGATTCGCTGTCTGAAAAGTCCAGCCGACCATCGATTCATTCCCGACGAAGAATCGTCGCCGAGTTGCGTCGAAAGGAGAACATATGGACGGTGAGCGCGCGAGCGGTGTTTACATCTGGGAAACGACGACGACGACGACGACGCCGGTTCTCCCCTCAGTCGCGTTTCCCGCCCGAGCGAGCCGACGAATCGGCTCCTTTTCTCCCTTTCTTTCCTTCTTCCTTCTCCTTTTTCTTCACCTCGCTGAGTGTTTCCCTCTTTCCCCCGCCGCGCGGAGTCGCGTCGTAAATCATCCCGGGAATCGTAATAACGCCTCATAAATCATCGAATCGTCGTCATACCGCGCGAAAGTAATCGCGACGGTTCAGACACTGTCGCGCCAATCATTTGTCTCGTCGCCGCCGCTGCGTCGCGCGAAAATGTACGAGCGGCCTCAGGCCGGGGTTTTCGCGCGGTTCGATTCATCGCGAAATGTCGATCGCTACGTCACGACTCCCCGTCGGAAAAATATCGATCTTCGCCCGTCGGATCTTTGAGACGGTCTCAGGACGCTTGTTTTCGGACGCTTCGCAGCTGAATGAAACGAGCTGTCAACTGCACCTCGCCCGTTGTGCAATTTCTTCCGGTTCGTTCTTTCGCGCAACGGCGGTCGTGTCGAGATTTATTTCGCATATCGGCCCGCAGGTGAATTAGTAAGAAACGCGACCGGGAGGAAGCGTACAATGGCAATTAGGAATTCCTACTTAAATAGAACATCAGATAAAACCAAGAACAGCTAGATATAGCAGTTGCACGTGCGACGAATTCTTAACTGTACTTCTCTCTCCTACCGATATAGCTCTTCCTTCTCCCTCCCTTTCTTTCCCCCCCCCCCCC